>NC_134363.1:38127892-38309279 GCF_048569485.1 Anomaloglossus baeobatrachus
GATGCTGGGGACAGAGAAGCTGATGCTGGGGACAGAGAGGCTGATGCTGGGGACAGAGAGGCTGATGCTGGGGACAGAGAGGCTGATGCTGGGGACAGAGAGGCTGATGCTGGGGACAGAGAGGCTGATGCTGGGGACAGAGGCTGATGCTTGGGACAGAGAGGCTGATGCTGGGGACAGAGAGGCTGATGCTGGGGACAGAGAGGCTGATGCTGGGGACAGAGGCTGATGCTAGGGACAGAGAGGCTGATGCTGGGGACAGAGAGGCTGATGCTGGCGACAGAGAGGCTGATGCTGGCGACAGAGAGGCTGATGCTGGGGACAGAGAGGCTGATGCTGGAGACAGAGAGGCTGATGCTGGGGACAGAGAGGCTGATGCTGGGAGGAGAGAGGCTGATGCTGCAGGTAGAGAGGCTGATGCTGGCGCAGCATGGCGGATGGAGCACCTTTGGGAGTGCGCAGCATGGCGGATGGAGCACGTTTGGGAGTGCGCAGCATGGCGGATGGAGCACGTTTGGGAGTGCGCAGCATGGCGGATGGAGCACGTTTGGGAGTGCGCAGGATGGGAGATGGAGCACGATGGGGGGTGCGCAGCATACGGGATGGAGCACGATGGGGAGTGCGCTGCATGGGGGATAGAGCACGATGGGAAGTGCACACCTCCCCCCAACACACACACACGCGCGCACTGCACAACACACCACACCACACACACACACTGGGAACCACAAACAACTGCCCTACACAGACACCCACACACACAGACAACGCTGCACACACAAATATACGCACATACCGCACAACACGCACATTGCACAAAACATACCTCCCCCCAAAACACACCACACACACACAAACTGCGCAACACACACACAACGCTACAGACACACAGCGCTCCACAAACAACGCAACACACGCAACACACATACAACACCGCTCTCACCCCCCATCACACCCAGACAACACCCAGAACATGTACAGCGCCTACACAAACACTTGGTAACTACACACAACAACATCTATATATATATATATATATATATATATATATATATATATATATAACAAAAATCATACATGAACTACACAATACGTAAATTCTAGAATACCCGATGCGTAGAATCGGGCCACCTTCTAGTAGACAAATAAAAGTGAAAGGTGCGTAGGTTACGTATGCGCACTACTATTCCTTTAGACTAATACATAGGAAAGGAGCAGAGGTTACACATGCGCACTAGTACTCCTATAGACTAATACATATGAAAGGAGCAGAGGTTATGTATGCATACTACTACTCCTATAGACTAATACATATGAAAGGAGCAGAGGTTACGCATGCGCACTACTATTCCTGTAGATTAATACATATGGAAGGAGCAGAGGTTACGCATGCGCACTACTATTCCTATAGACTAATACATATGAAAGGAGCAGAGGTTACGCATGCGCCCTACTATTCCTTTATATTAATACATATGAAAGGAGCAAAGGTTACGCATGCGCACTACTAGTCCTTCAGACTAATACATATGAAAGGAGCAGAGGTTACGCATGCGCACTACTATTCTTATAGACTAATACATATGAAAGGAGCAGAGGTTACGCCTGCGCACTACTACTCCTATAGACTAATACATATGAAAGGAGCAGAGGTTATGTATGCATACTACTACTCCTATAGACTAATACATATGAAAAGAGCAGAGGTTACGCATGCGCACTACTATTCCTTTAGATTAATACATATGGAAGGAGCAGAGGTTACGCATGCGCACTACTATTCCTATAGACTAATACATATGAAAGGAGCAGAGGTTACGCATGCGCCCTACTATTCCTTTAGATTAATACATATGAAAGGAGCAAAGGTTACGCATGCGCACTACTAGTCCTTCAGACTAATACATATGAAAGGAGTAGAGGTTACGCATGCGCACTACTATTCTTATAGACTAATACATATGAAAGGAGCAGAGGTTACGCATGCGCACCACTATTCCTTTAGATTAATACATATGAAAGGAGCAGAGGTTACGCATGCGCACTGCTATTCCTTTAGACTAATACATATGAAAGGAGCAGAGGTTATGCATGCGCACTACTATTCTTTTAGACTAATACATATGAAAGAAGCAGATGTTGTGCATGTGCACTACTATACTCATAGACTTATATAAGTGACAGTAGAAGCAGTTTACGCATGCGCACTACTACTCCCATGAACTAATGCACATTACTACTCACATAGACCAACAGAAGGGGAAGGAGCTGAAGTTACGCATGCGCACTACTACTCCTATAGATCTATACAAGTGAAAGGAGCAGTGGTTGCACATGTTCACTATTTCTTTCATTGACCAATAAAAGGGGAAAGATCAGGAGTTACGCATGCACACTACTACTCCCATAGACCCATAATATTAAATGAGACAGTGGTCAAGCTTGCACACTCCCGCTCCTTTCACACTGCACTCTGGGACCGCAGTTCTCTGGATCAGAGGGAATCCCACTTGTCAGAGGCTATGAGACACATGGCCAGGTGGCCCGAAACTGCTGCTCAGAGACCGGCCTGGGGGGCATTTGCCCCCTTGACCCCCGGGCCAGCCCACCTCTGGTCAGAGCCTGCAAATACATGTATACTTAAGGGATGATGGTTGGGGCTAACTACTTTCTGCCTCGTGGCCATGGTCACATTCTCGCCCAGTGCTAATTTGTTATTTACCCCTCCCCCCCATTTCATTACTACACTTCTTACAAATCCATTATAGCCTTGTTTAGTCTTTGCAGTCATTTTTTATATTTTTTTTCTTGGCTGCCAGTGTTGATTCTTTGGTGTCAGAACCTGGCTCTCGGTATTGATTCTTTGGTGTCAGGACCTGGCTCTCGGTGTTGATTCTTTGGTGTCAGGACCTGGATCTCGGTGTTGATTCTTTGGTGTCAGGACCTGGCTCTCGGTTTTTATTCTTTGGTGTCAGAACCTGGCTCTCGGTGTTGATTCTTTGGTGTCAGAACCTGGCTCTCGGTGTTGATTCTTTGGTGTCAGAACCTGGCTCTCGGTGTTGATTCTTTGGTGTCAGAACCTGGCTCTCGGTGTTGATTCTTTGGTGTCAGAACCTGGCTCTCGGTGTTGATTCTTTGTTGTCAGAACTTGGCTCTCGGTGTTGATTCTTTGCTGTCAGGACCTGGCTCTCGGTGTTGATTCTTTGCTGTCAGGACCTGGCTCTCGGTGTTGATTCTTTGGTGTCAGGACCTGGCTCTCGGTGTTGATTCTTTGGTGTCAGGACCTGGCTCTCGGTGTTGATTCTTTGGTGTCAGAACCTGGCTCTCGGCATTGATTCTTTGGTGTCAGGACCTGGCTCTCGGTGTTGATTCTTTGGTGTAAGGACCTGGCTCTCGGTGTTGTTTCTTTGGTGTCAGGACCTGGCTCTCGGTGTTGATTCTTTGCTGTCAGGACCTGGCTCTCGGTGTTGATTCTTTGCTGTCAGGACCTGGCTCTCGGTGTTGATTCTTTGGTGTCAGGACCTGGCTCTCGGTGTTGATTCTTTGGTGTCAGGACCTGGCTCTCGGTGTTGATTCTTTGGTGTCAGAACCTGGCTCTCGGCATTGATTCTTTGGTGTCAGGACCTGGCTCTCGGTGTTGATTCTTTGGTGTAAGGACCTGGCTCTCGGTGTTGTTTCTTTGGTGTCAGGACCTGGCTCTCGGTGTTGATTCTTTGGTGTCAGGACCTTTTTTGTTCAAATTCTTTATCCGGAACTTAGAACATGGAAACTTCTTGATTTCTCTTAATTAACCCCCCAGGGATGACAAGTCCTCCCCATAGAGGTGACTATCTAAGGTCCACCCTTCAGTGAGGACGTCATCCACTCTCAGGGAAAACACTAGATACTTCTACAAACTAGTAAAGTGCAGCGTGCGGAGAGCAGAGAAGTTCTAGCAATTGACGTGTGCCCATGCCGGGGGCTAGGCAGGTTCATAACCTCTTACTGGACTCCGCACATAGTTCCCAGAGATTCCTGGCTGATGCATCAAACGTAAGAGAAGAAAATCAGCCCTCCATGAATCATTGATGGAGTCACTTTCTGGCCTGGCACAGAGACGGCTGGCAGAGAATGATTCACATACCCAGAAACCAGATCACTGGAGCTGGCGTTCCATGCATGCCCCGAAATATAAGGAGGCACACCGAGCTTCTTAAAGGGAAAGTTTAATCAGAAAATGACATGATGCATAAATCAGGTTATTATGTTAAAGATTTTAATTTTTTATTTATTTAATTTTTTATTTTTACTTTTCTTGAAGTTTTACCACTGGCCACAAGACCTAAGATTCAACGCTTTTAGGGAAATCTTATGGAAATAAGTAGCAACAGATGAGCTCACACTTTGATAAGTTGTATTGAAGTATGTAATGAGAATGCTCGGGTTAGGGGAAAAGTCATTGAGAAGGGAAGAGGAGGAGGTGAGCTGTGACATCATCTATTGTGAATGGTGGATCCTGTGTTATCTACTGTATACAGATGTGTTATCAGTTATTGTACAGAAAGAGGAGGTGAGCTGTGAAATCATCTATTGTGCATGGTGCCCACTGCGTTATCTACTGTATATAGAGGTGATATCAGTCATTGTACAGGAGGAGGAGGAGGTGAGCTGTGACATCACCTATTGTGAATCGTGGATCCTGTGTTATGTACTCTATATAGAGTTGTTATCAGTTATTGTACAGGAGGAGGAGTTAAGCTGTGACATCACCTATTGTGAATGGTTAATCCTGTTATTTACTGTATATAGAGGTGTTATCAGTCATTGTACAGGAGGAGGAGGTGAGCTGTGATATCACCTATTGTGAATGGTGGATTCTATGTTACCTGCTGTATATAGAGTTGTTATCACTCATTATACAGGAGGAGGAGGAGGTGAGCTGAGACATCACCTACTGTGAATGGTGAATCCTGTGTTATCTACTGTATATAGAGGTGTTATCAGTCATTGTACAGGAGGAGAAGGTGAGCTGCGACATCACCTATTGTGAATGGTGGATCCTGTGTTATCTACTGTATATAGAGGTGTTATCAGTCATTGTACAGGAGGGGAAGGAGGTGAGCTGTGATATCACCAATTGTGAATGGTGGATCCTGTGTTATCTTCTGTGTATAGAGGTGTTATCAGTCATTGTATAGGAGGAGGAGGAGATGAGCTGTGACTTCACCTATTGTGAATGGTGGATCCTGTGTTATCTTCTGTATATAGAGGTGTTATCAGTCATTGTACAAGAGGAGGAGGAGGCGAGCTGTGACTCTTTTTACTTTCTTCCAGTAAACCCTAAACCAGGTTACAAAGAACACAAGGCCCCCAGGAAACCCTGGATCACCAACATCATCATTTAAAGGATTAACGAGCCAGAAAGCCACATAAACGTGTAATCCAGAGTGTCCTGTTACACGTGGTCGCCGGTGAGCTGTGCTCGCAGAATGCTCCATACACCGGGCAGAGTACAAGCTGGGGGAAAATCACATATAATCCACCAACCTGATCGCCCTCATTAACACTGCCAATCACTGCGAGAAAAATGTGAGAAACATAACTTGTGCGATGATTTCCTGGTGCCAAACCCAACAGGAACATAAACTCTACCCGGCGCGGAAAAAACAAGACTGGCAAAGATTAGGACGTGCCAATATAAATAGGTGTATGTGCAGATAAGGATATCTTCATTATAAATGACTATTCGGCCCAAATTTTATATTATTTCAAGGTAACCTGGCTTCAAATGTGGAATGGAGGATAAAAAAAAGCGGAGTTCCCCTTAAATTAAAGGGGAATTCCACTTTTAGCCATAAATCTTTGCCACATTGTTATATCAGGGTTGCTAAACCATTTGGCATTGGTTAGGATGTTATTTAAAGGGATTTTTGCCCATGAACAAAGTTGGTTTTAATCAATAGATCTTGGAATACTGATCATTTTCACAATTGGATGTGATTAATAAAAATGTTCCTGTGCTGAGATAATCTTATATATGTGTCCCTGCTGTGTACTGTGTAATGACCGTGTCTGACCGTACAGGCCAATACAATCACCAGTAGCACTGGGATACAACAGTACAAGGACCGGTGTAGCTAAAGCTATAGTCGGCATGGGAAAACAGGCCTCTTCCCTCTTCAGGGAGTGAAGTCAGAGAGTGACTATGATAGGTCTCCCACAACATGTGATCCAAGAAGTAACCAGCAGGACAGCCTGATCACAAATGAACACACAGCTGGTCGATGCCCAAGCCTGTCTGTGTAACTCAGAAGCACTAAAGAAGGCATAGTGTGGAGTATCAGACTCTGCAGTGTGAACAGCGTCAGATGCCGCCATGACACTCAGTGAGTTTAGAGCCAAACACCGTGTCACCGGCAGCTAAGTTCAGCAATATGTCATCATATGAACCCAAGAGCTCCATCGGAGGTCACCACCATGGTTTCCGAAACATCTAAAGAGCAGATTTGCCAAGTTATGTCTGTCTGTAAGGGGCTGTGGACTGAGAGTGGGCAAGGGCTGACACTCGGCGACTTTAGAACCAAACACCACGTCAGCAGCAGCCAAGTTCAGCAATATGACATCATATGAACCCAAGAGCTCCATCGGAGGTTACCACCATGATTTCTGAGACATCTAAAGAGCAGATTTGCCCAGCTATGTCTGTCCGTAAGGGGCTGTGGACTGAGAGTGGGCGAGGGCTGACACTTGTCGAGTTTAGAGCCAAACAGCATGTCCCCAGCAGCCACGTTCAGCAATATGACATCATATGAACCCAAGAGCTCCATCAGAGGTCACCACCATGTTTTCCAAGAAACCTAAAGCGCAGATTTGCCCAGTTATGTCTGTCTATAAGGGGCTGTGGACTGAGAGTGGGCGAGGGCTGACATTCAGCGAGTTTAGAGCCAAACACAGTGTCACCGGCAGCTAATTTCTGCAATGTGTCATCATATGGACCCAAGAGCTCCATCGGAGGTCACCACCATGTTTTCCGAGACACCTAAAGAGCAGATTTGCCCAGTTATGTCTGTCCGTAAGGGGCTGTGGACTGAAAGTGGGCGAGGGCTGACACTCGGCGAATTTAGAGCCAAACACCGTGTCACCGGCAGCTAAGTTCAGCAATATGTCATCATATGAACCCAAGAGCTCGATCGGGGTCACCACCATGTTTCCGAGACACTTAAAGAGCAGATTTGCCCAGTTATGTCTGTCTGTAAGGGGCTGTGGACTGAGAGTGGGCGAGGGCTGACACTCGGCAAGTTCAGAGCCAAACACCGTGTCACCGGCAGCTAAGTTCAGCAGTATGTCATCATATGAACTCAAGAGCTCCACGGGGGTCACCACCATGGTTTCTGAGACATCTAAAGAGCAGACTTGCCCAGTTATGTCTGTCCATAAGGGGCTGTGGACTGAGACTAAGTGAGGGCTGACACTCGGCGAGTTTAGAGCTAAACACCATGTCACCAGCAGCCAAGTTCAGCAATATGTCATCATATGAACCCAAGAGCTCCATCGGAGGTTACCACCATGTTTTCCGAGACATCTAAAGAGCAGATTTAACCCAATTATGTATGTCCGTAAGGGACTGTGGACAGAGAGTGGGTGAGGGCTGACACTCGTCGAGTTTAGAGCCAAACACCGTGTCACTGGCAGCCAAGTTCAGCAATATGTCATCATATCAACCCAAGAGGTCCAACGGAGGTCACCACCATGGTTTCCGAGACACCTAAAGAGCAGATGTGCCCAGTTATGTCTTTCCGTAAGGGGCTGTGGACTGAGAGTGGGCAAGGGTTGACACTCGGCAAGTTTAGAGCCAAATACCATGTCACCGTCAGCCAAGTTCAGCAATATGTTATCATATGAACCCAAGAGCTCCATCGGAGGTCACCACCATGGTTTCTGAGACACCTAAAGAGCATATTTGCCTAGTTATGTCTGTCTGTAAGGGGCTGTGGACTGAGAGTGGGCGAGGGCTGACACTCGGCGAGTTTAAAGCCAAACACCGTGTCACTGGCAGCCAAGTTCAGCAATATGTCATCATATGAACCCAAGAGCTCCATCGGAGGTCACCACCATGTTTTCCGAGACGCCTAAAGAGCAGATTTGCCCAGTTATGTCTGTCCGTAAGGAGCTGTGGACTGAGAGTGGTCTGCAATAGTCCACTTTAGAAGATCCTCCGTGTAATTACGGCAAATAAATCACCGAGCAACGCATCTGATGTTTTCATGACACGACCTTGGCTTTACACATGGTTCACACAGTAATGTTTGTAGAATAACACCCTGGCAGATGTTCACATTTGTTTAATGCCAGCCTGGCACACAGAAGTGTTTGTGCAGGGATCGTCTGGCACCGCGCGTCGCGTGAAATAACTGGCACATAGTATAAAGTCTTCAGATATAAATAGTGCACTATAACCGGTCAATGTGCCGCAGCGTAGAGTGAGTAGTGAAGCCGCGTGCCACGTGATACCCCGGTATGGATACCTTAGGGGTGATTTATGGGCGCTGATAGCCTGGCACCAGGTGAGACTGATACTGGTTCTCAGGAACCTGACACAACATTCCTGGGATTCCTTGGTGTAGTGGATGCAGGGGAGTGCGGGATCTGTGTAATCACAGGTGGACATGTTATGGGTATGACCAGTCTTTTCTGGGGGGAGGGTGGATTATCTAAACTTATGAGGTGTGATAAAATAATGAATGATACACAGATCGTATGTTATCCCACTCTCTGTCAACCTTAAAGAAGCACAAAACCTATGAAGGCGTAAATTAAACAAAAAGTAGACCCAGTAACTAGAGTTTGATGGGCCCTGGTGTAAAATTTAGACTTTCCCACCCCCGTTATGTGGGTCAAAGGTATGTATATTTATGGTATGTATGTATACATTTAGCATTCTAAATCCTATAAAGACATATGGGTTGCACCCCCCCCCCCCCTCTCCTTCCATTATGTAGTAAGGTCACCAATCCTGTTGTAATGTTCACCATCCTGGGCTCCTTCCTTGTATACATGTCACCCATCCTGGTAGATATACCCCCATACTGGTAAGTATGTCCCCCATCCTGGCATATATGTCCCCCCATCTTGATATATATCCCCATCCTAATATGATCCCCATTCTAGCCAACATCCTGGTGTATATATAACCCCATCCTGGTAAAAATGTCCCCATCCTGGTATATATGTCTCAATCCTGGTATATATTTCCCCATCCTGAGCCCCTTCTGGTATATACTGTTCGGCTCCTGGTATCTACTGTCTCCTTCCTGGGGCCCTCATGGTATATACTGTCCCCTTCCTGGTATCTACTGTCCCCCTCCTAGAGCTCTTCTGGTGTATATTGTCCCCCTCCTGGTATCTACTGTCCCCCTCCTGGGACCCTCCTGGTGTATACTATCCCCCTCCTGGACCACTCCTGATATATACTTTCCTCCTACTGGTATATACCGTCCCCTTCCTGGTATCTACTGTCCCTCTCCTTGTATCTACTGTGCCGCTCCTGGCGCACTCCTGGTGCATACTGTCCCCCTGCTGGGACCCTCCTGGTATATACTGTCCCCCTCCTGGTATCTACTGGCTCCTTCCTTGGGCCCTCCTGGTGAGTACTGTCCCCCTCCTGGTATCTACTCTTTCCCCTCCTGATGTATGCTGTCCCTCTCCTGGACCCCTACTGGTAAATACTGTCCCCCTCCAGGTACATACTGTTGCCTTCCTGGTATGTACTGTCCCCCTCCTAGTATCTACTGTCCTCATCCTGGGCCCCTCCTGGTGCATACTGTCCCCCTCCTGGACCCTTCCTGGTATATACTGTCCCCTTCCTGGTATATACTGTCCCCTTCTTGGTATCTACTGTCCCCTTCCTGGTATATATGTCCCCATTCTGGTAAATATGTCTCCATTCTGTCTAGTGCAAAAAAAAAAAAAAGCCCCAACATTGTTCTCACCGTTCCTGGCTCCCATGTCACACTGGATCCTCCTGTGTAGCTAGTGCAAAGTGGATGCCAACTTTCTAAACACTTGACGTGATTGCCATGCACCACCCTCAGTCACTGGGACACAGATGAAAGCTGCCGGCTTCTATTTGGCCGGCAGCGTGTATCGCAGTACAAGAACCCGATGGGTCTCTGCACCACGATGCATTTCAGCTGAATGTGCAACCTCGGACGAACACCCAGCTGAAGCAGGGGCTAGGGCCGGTGGGTCTCCTTTACCCCGAGCCTAGTCAAGGTTGTGATCCCTGCAACCCCGATTCTTCCACCGCTGAGTACACCCGTGCTCTTCTTTAGTTAGTTTCTCCATGATTCTCAAAACAGTCAGTATTGGAAAACATAAGAGATTAAAGAGAACCCGTCCATCTATTTGTACTGCCCAAATAGCATAAATCAGAGCCTGGATGAATGATTTCAGCCAGGTAGTTGAAGAAATAACCAATCCAGCACCACTCCTGGCTGGCTATTCCCAGCACCACTCCTGGCTGGCTATTCCCAGCACCACTCCTGGCTGGCTATTACCAGCACTGCTCCTGGCCGGCTATTACCAGCACCACTCCTGGCCGGCTATTGCCAGCACCTGTCAACCACCTGCAGCAGAGCTAAACAAGGCGTCGTACATCTGCTGTCTGTCTTTCTGAGCTATCTGTTGACTTCCTTATTTAGCGGAAGACATCAGAAGAATGGTCGGATCACTTTGGCCATCTTTCTAGACCTGAAAACACTCAACATAAGACCCGCACGTCGTTTCGGCATACAAGTGTATACGGTCGGTTGTCTTAGGGCACTTTATCGGTATATAAAAGACGTCATGTCTGTGCGCATACCCTTAGTGATCTGTGAGGATGAGGAAGGGGACACAGCTGAGCTCCTGAGACACAGTCAAGATAGGCAGGTAGGACAGGCATGGGTTGTTTATTTTTTGGTAGCTATATAAACCCATACAAACAATGTAATATAAAATCCTGCTACAATGTAACCAGCCACTGATGTAATCAAAGAACCAACTGCTTCTATGGGAATTCTCTGGGAATATGTCCGGTCTCCGTCCATGCAATATTTATAGCAGCAGTCATACGCTGCATCGCATAAATATACATTAACCTGCTTTGTGCTGTTGCTCGGCAAGAAATGAGTCTCTACCATGCAGAGAATGGTAGACGAAATATAAATGGAGGCCGATGACAGAAATAGATGTCTAGATGACATGTGCGTTGCTAACAAAAAAATGCCCGTACATGACTGGTCCTGGTCATCAATGGTGAAGTTTGCAAAATCTCGAATAGGGCCACCAACTATTACAGATGGTTAATAGTATTGGTCGTCTCAGATGGGCCAAAGAGATCTTTTAGGACCATTGTGGACTTTAGGACCTAGGTGCAACTGCAACCCCCTAGAGTTGCACCCCTGTTGTTGGGAATAGATGGGTAATGGGTAGTGTTGAGTGGACCCGGATCGGCAAAATCCGGATCCACACGGTTTGAGCGGCAGATCCGAGTCCAACCCGGACGTGGGATATATTCTCCCTCTCCCTCTCTCCTCGTCCCCGGATTCCACTCCACATTGACATATATGGGGCCAAACTCCGGATCGGATCCGGACTTCTTTCTCAACCCGACGGGTAGCCGCCGGACCCGGATTTTTCACTATCCGCTCAACTCTAGTAATGGGTATTGGAGAAGGTACCTGGGTGTCTAGAGTGTGTCCCACTCTGAGATCAGAAGGTCTCAAAGCCTTATTGTGTATTTGAGTGAATCTACTTTCTTTTAGTGCTGTAAGGGTTAAGGATATTTTCCTATCTGGCTGTCCTTTGTAGCCTTAATCTCAGGTGCAGCTCTTTTGTGAACATTCCCCTTGGCTATAAAAAGTCATGTGTCGCCCTTTATAAATTCTCATTCTTAGCTGACCATTTTGGAAAAAGCATGTCTCTGGAAGAAGCTGAGGAGTCATGACTATTGCAGCTGTGGTGTTTAGCTGCATTGGAAGAGCTTGTAGTGTTTTCTCGTTTGTGTCTATTTTCCCTTTGTAATCTTCCCCTTGTGTTATATTATTGCAGTAGGGAGACTAGTGTTCTTGCTGGCCTTCTCACTAGCCAGGGTGAGTTAAGGGCAAGCAAGGGCCTAGGAACATGATCAGCAACGGGGAGAAGGACCTGTATAGGGAGTGTAGGGTACAGACACAAGTGAGATGCAGGAGGTTACCCTCCTTATTGCCAGGGCCGTCATATACCATTCCCGTGATTTCTCTTGTGTTACGCTGCACTCTGAGCATCTGTACGCTCTGGTGTGACACTGTCAAGAGGATGGAGCAGTTCATTCCTGTCTGAAGCCCAGACACCAAACAGACCGATCAACCCCCTTCACAAATTCTGGCCTGTGATGTGAGGGTTTATGGGGCTGAACATCTCTCATGGTTATGGTGGTTTAGGAGTATCTAAAGTATCATCCATAATAGCCTGGTGTAAAAGCCGCTGTTCTCCTGAATCTGGTGATATTTTTACTTTCTTCCTGCGCCTCTCTGTTTCTGAGATATGCCCCCTATTACCCGTATATAAATCTAGTGCTTTAGCCAAGTGGGCGTGATCTAAAAACTGGGAGTGTTCTTCATCACCACACCTACTTGGCAAAAAAGACTAGATTTATATGTCAGGAAGGAGGGGGCCATATCTCAGGAATGGAGAGGCGCAGGAACAAAAGAAAAACAACGCCGGATTCAGGAGAACAGCGGCAGTTACACAGGGTTAAAAAAAATGCGTATTTATGGAAAGTTCCAGGTCTTTTTTAAATCTAAACTTTACACTTTATAGTTTTTCTTTTTTCCTGTAGGGGGCAGCAGCTACATTGTGAATTGGTGATGATGATTCATGGGCTGCTCTCATCATCACCGAGCACTCATCGTCCTTATCTGGATGCATTAGCAATGGTTCAGGTTACGGCTTAATTCCAGGATATTATTTTTTTACGCATCAGTTAATGAGCCGTTGACTTCAGTTTATACAACCGTGCCTTACACAATCACAAAAGTGATCGCATATTTTGTGCTAATGATGGAAGTTTTATGTTTTATTGAAGCTGCAGAGTTTTTCAGTTCATCGAGACAACATAATGCAGATTTACATAGGACTGCCGGTAAACCCTATATATTTTTATATAGTTTTCGATACTCGTAACTAATGATGAGCAAGCACTAATCATACACGCCATTTGCAGACACGTGTTCCAGGGTGTTTTCCCCTCATGAGTGCAAAACAGGAGAACTGTTTGACTGGGTGAGAAGCTCAAAGCATACAGTTTCTCCTTTCCTAGGACAACTCCTTAAACCCCCTGTCTAAGGACTCTGACCCAGATAACCAGTTCTAGTGCTTTACACTAATGAGGGGCAGAAACCCTGAAACATGTGTCTACAAATAGAGTGTCTGGTTTGGCTTCTTATTCTAAGTAATGCTATTGCTTTGTCTAGGGCACCCTCTTAAACCCTCTATCCAAGGATTCTGATCTAGCTAACCAGTTCTAGTGCTTTACACTGATGAGGGGCAAAAACCCAGAAACATATGTTTACAAATAGAGTGTTTGGTTTGGTTTCTTATCCTAAGTCATGTAGCAAGGCTTTCAAAGGGTCTCTGTTGCCTTGTCTAGGGCATCTCATTAAACCCCCTGTCTAAGGACTGTGACCCAGATAACCAGTTTTAGTGCTTTACACTGACAAGGGACAAAAACCCTGAAACATGTGTTTACAAATAGAGTGTCTGGTTTGGCTTCTTATCCTAAGAAATGTGGTAAGGCTTATTAAACGGTCTCTATTGCCTTGTCTAGAGCACCTTCTTAAAGCCCCTATCTAAAGACTCTAACCCAGCTAATCAGTTCTAGTGCTTTACACTGATGAGGGGCAGAAACCCTGAAACATGTGTTTACAAATAGAGTGTCTGGTTTGGCTTCTTATCCTAAGTAATGTGGTAAGGCTTGTTAAAGGGTCTCTATTGCCTTGTCTAGGGCACATCCTTACACCCCCTGTCTAAGGACTCTGACCTTGCTAACCAGATCTAGTGTTTTACATTGATGAGGGGCAGAAACCCTGAAACATGTGTTTACAAATAGAGTGTCTGGTTTGGCTTCTTATCCTAAGTCATGGGGCAAGGCTTGTTAAAGGGTCTCCAATGCCTTGTCTAGGGCACCTCCTTAAACCCCCTGTCTAAGGATTCTGACCCAGCTAACCAGTACTAGTGCTTTACACTGATGAGGGGCAAAACCCCTGAAACATGTGTGTACAAATAGAGTGTCTGGTTTGGCTTCTTATCCTAAGTCATGTGAAAAGGCTTGTTAAAGGGTCTCTATTGCCTTGCCTAGGGTACCCCCTTAAACCCACTGTCCAAGGACTCTGAACCAGCTAACCAGTTCTAGTGCTTTACATTCATGAGGGGAAACACCCCCTGAAATATGTGTTTACAAATAGAGTGTCTGCTTGGCTCCTTATACTAGGTAATGTGGTAAAGCTTGTTAAAGGCTCTCTATTTCCCTGTGTAGGGCACCTTCTTAAACCCCCTGTCTAAGGACTGTGACCCAGCTAACCAGTTTTAGTACTTTACACTGATGAGGGGAAAAACTCCCAAAACATGTATTTACAAATGCAGAGTCTGGTTTGGCTTCCTATCCAAAGTCAAGTGGCAAGGCTTGTAAAAGGGGTCTCTATTGCTTTGTCTAAGGCACCTCCTTAAACCCCCTGTCTAAGGACTGTGACCCAGCTAACCAGTGTTAGTGCTTTACACTGATGAGGGGCAAAACTCTTGAAACGTGTTTACAAACACAGTCTTTGGTTTGGCTTCTTATCCTAAGTCACATGGCAAGGTTTGTTAAAGGGTCTCTATTGCCCTGTCTAGGGCAACTCCTTAAACCCCCTGTTTAAGGACTCTGACCCAGCTAATCAGTTTTAGTGCTTTACACTGATGAGGAGCAAAATCTCCGAAACATATCTTTACAAACAGAGTGTCAGGTTTGGCTTCTTATCCTAAGTCATGGGCAAGTCTTGTTAAAGGGTCTCTAATGCCTTGTCTAGGGCACCTCCTTAAACCCCCTGTCTAAGGACTCTGATCCAGCCAATCAGTTCTAGTGCTTTACACTGATGAGGGGCAGAAACCCTGAAACATGTGTCTACAAATAGAGTGTCTGGTTTGGCTTCTTATTCTAAGTAATGCTATTGCCTTGTCTAGGGCACCCCCTTAAACCCTCTATCCAAGGACTCTGATCTAGCTAACCATTTCTAGTGCTTTACACTGATGAGGGGCAAAACCCCAGAAACATGTGTTTACAAATAGAGTGTCTGATTGGCTGCAGCGGTCTGCTGGATGGTGATCCCAGCAGAATGGTGGGAGACACATTACTGAGTAACGAGGAGCGGCGTGAGTCCAAGAGGTGAGTATCATTTTTTCACCTTACTGGACACATTAATAAGGAATGCTCACTAGTGGACATCCATATCCCCTTTAATAGGATTTTTTTACCGGAGTGGAAACATTATAAGCAAAAGTGATTTTCTGTATCACTCGCTAGTATCTGGGATTCATGTCGATTAATTAAAGTGTCTGAAGTAGTAATTAGGTAATTGCTAGTGTATGACTATATAGAAAACACAGCCCGGAGGAGAGATCAGGCTCCTTTCTTTGAAGATTGTCTGAATATAAGGCGGGGACCTTAATCCCATTGTCTGGATGCCAGTGGCTGATTCCAGCATTGCAGGTGTGGTCCTCCTCCAGTCTACATTAATTACTATACAATCTGTCATGGACACACGAGGGGGGGAAATGAAGCTCAGGAAATGACGGGAAGCACCTAATTTATTGCTATGGTCAATACTATTGTGTTACTTTGCATGGAGGAGATCACTAAACTGCAGTTGGTTGAGCAGTTTCCATCTATTCACTGAATTGGTCAGCTAGGGGGCGCTGTGTGATGGAATCTCCCCATATATGCAGGTTTTCAATCAATCAGCATAAGAGTGGCCACGTGGAGTATGTTAGTTGATTAAGAACCTATAATTGTTGCATAAAGAGGTATTACATTTTTAGACATGTATGGCATAGCCACATGTTATGAGTAGGGATGGGTGAATCCAAGCGGAAAAGTTTGGGGTTCATACTGGACACTGGGTGTCCGAGGCTCGAACACGGACTTTTAAAAATAGTCCGTCTCAGAGTTCAGAGTTTGGCTACTATTTGTATGCTAATAAAGTTGGTTGAAAGGCTGCAGCCCCCCTATTTTTTATAACAAGCCAAGATAAAGTAGACAGCTGAGGGCTGCCATTATTAGGCAGGGAAGGCTCATGGTTTTTTGGCCCTTCCCAGCCTAAAAATAGCCTCCCACAGCCACCCCAGAAGTAGTGCATCCATTAGATGAGCGAGCCAATTCTAAAGCTTTGGACGGGTCTTCCCGATTGCAATGGTATGGTGGCAATCAGGGTAATACTTTTGGGGTTGATGTCAGTTAAGAATTGACAGCTAGCATCAAGCTAAGGGATTACTAAAGGAGAGGCGTCTATCAGACACCCCCATTACTAACCCGGCAAGTGTAGAGTTAAAAAACACACACACAAAAAAAAATAGTTTAATTCAATAAACATTCCCCCCACTGGTGTACACAGGCAGAAAAGAGCCCCTGTGTAAGAACAGTATATGGGCCCTTTTCAGTCCAATAACTCCTCAAAATTCACAATGCCAACTGTTTTGGAAATAGAAATAGGCCCCTCCAACCTCTTGAGCTCCTGTGGGGCTGCATAGGTTGCATCAATGATATGTTCGCCCCTGACTCCCCACACTTCCTTGTTCACTAATTAATTAATTTAGAAAAATTGTCCAAGTTTTTAACTCTACACTTACTGGGTTAGTAAAGGGGATGTCTGATAGACACCTCTCCAATTGCTAACCCCTTGGGCTTGATGCCAGCTCACATCAACCCCAAATGTATTATCTTAATTGCCACCATTCCAGAGCAATTGGGAAGAGCTGAGAAAAGCACTAGAATTGGGGAGGCTGCGGGCTGCTATTTTTAGGCAAGGAAGGGCCAAATAACCATGGACCTTCACCACAGATAATACTAGCCCCAGCTGCGTTAGTTATCAAAAATAAGAGGGACCTCAAGCCATTTTTTAAGTTATTGCCTATCCACATTTGCTTGCAGGGCAATTGTCCAGCTCTTACCCCCATTTTCCTTCCTTCTGCAGCCCCCTGGCTCTTATTCCAACAATTTCAAGCCATTTTTCAGCACCAAAGTTTGAGTCTCCATTGAGTCAAGCTCGAATCAAATCTAGAACCAAACTTTTAACTGAAGTCCGGCCATAGTCAGCGAACCCCAAATTCCACATGTCTACTCATCCATATATGATATATGGGCGACACCTAATTACATCCAGACTCGGAAGGTGGTTTCATGTGGGGAAGGAATGAGGAGGTGGCCCTGTGTGCAGCTCTCTCCGTCCACTTCTATGGGAGTTATCAAAGCAAACAATTTCAGCTGTTTCCCCAACTGTTATAGAAGGGAATAGTTGGGGAACCAGTTGAGTATTGACCAGGTTGGGTTCACCTCTTAGGCAATTCATGGAGGCTGATGGGGTGACGGGTGGCTCTCTCCACTGTCCAACTCCTTAAATGCCGTAGTCACTTTTTATCATGGCATCTAAAAAGTTGAACTGCCGGCATCTGAGTTGTCTCCGATCCAAGTATTTGTAGGGGGCTAGGAGCATCTGTGCCGCCCCTGCAGCAGTCGGACTGCTCGGATCCGAGGCTGCTGTGGCTCGAGGGTCTCCGGACCCGGGGGTTTGCGGTCACCCGAAAGTGAAAGGGGGTCTATTTACAGGGGATTAGTGTTCGTGACGCCACCCATGGTTCGCAGTAAGGGGAGTACTGCCACTGCCAATGGAAGTACCCAGGGGAGATGGAGCGAGGCCGCCAGATGACGTTCCATCCATGGGTAGGGGAGGCCCCAGGACTCTGGATGGTGGAGGAGTAGGGGAGCCTGGTGCAGGCCAGGCAGGGATATTCCGGGGAGAGCAGCGTACCCACTCAGGCCATATGGATGTTGGTGCGATCATTAGGCAGACTCTAACACAGAAGTAAACCAAGTCTCTGGGTGCCGCTGACACTTTAGGGGGAGCTCGTCTGGGAATCCGTCCCTGTGGGTATTGCTGATGGTTCTGGACCTGCCTCTATGCACTAAATTTAGACTCTTCTGAGTGACCCATGAGCCTGAAGCTTTCGGGGTTCCTCTCCCTACAGTTAGTTAGAGGAGATGTGCGCTCGATGGCTGACACTTGGGATCTCAGTGGGCCGCATAAGCTGGAAAACCCTATCCCCCTCGTTGTGTTGGTGCCTTCAATCTCTGAGCTCTTGGGAAAAGGTCATAAAGAGACTATCCTCCACAGGTTAATTATCAGGTTGCGTGAAGCTACTCCCTGATCTAGGGTCCAGTACCCCGCCGTGCCGGTCTGGTTACTAGATTGTCCGGTGCTGACCATTCTCCAAAACTAAGTCTGGCACCCCTCTCTAATACCCTGCGACCGGGTCTCCGACTCCTGTGGTCCCAGACCACCGTCTGCGACCTAGCCAATGTTTCCCAGGGAGCTCCAACTCCCTCAGCTCCTCACTCTCTGAGGGCTACCACTCAACTGACTCTGCCCCTCCCACCAGCCTATCTGACCCCGTTCCAGCTAGACCACTCACTGGTGTGCCTGACAGGGTGTGGTGTGAGGTGTGACTAGGATTTGAATGCTGATGGAGCAATACCAAAGGTTAGGATCAGTGGCGTAACTAGAGTTTGATGGGCCCTGGTGCAAACTTTGGACCGGGGCCCTCCTCCATGTACACAACACTTAGGGTACGGGATAATGATGCTGACACTTGGCTTTTACCCACAGCACCCAGGTTTCCCATGATCTAAAATCCCTCTATCAGCACCCTGCTTTCCCATGCTCTGTCATACATCTTTCCCTCAGCACCCAGCTTTCCCATATCAGAGCATGGGAAAGCTGGGTGCTGAGAGATGTATAGCAGATCATGGGAAAGCTGGGTGCTGAGAGATGTATAGCAGAGCATGGGAAAGCTGGGTGCTGAGAGATGTATAGCAGAGCATGGGAAAGCTGGGTGCTGAGAGATGTATAGCAGAGCATGGGAAAGCTGGGTGCTGAGAGATGTATAGCAGAGCATGGGAAAGCTGGGTGCTGAGAGATGTATAGCAGAGCATGGGAAAGCTGGGTGCTGAGAGATGTATAGCAGAGCATGGGAAAGCTGGGTGCTGAGAGATGTATAGCAGAGCATGGGAAAGCTGGGTGCTGAGAGATGTATAGCAGAGCATGGGAAAGAGCCCTTTTCCCTCAGCACAAAACATTCCCATCCCATACTTGTATCTTTTTCCTCCCTCATATATAGTTCTCCAAATACTATAATGGCCCCCACATAGCCTTCCATATAGTATAAAGGGTCCCACATAACCCTTTATATATTAGAATGCACCCCCATAGTCCTCCATGTATTATAATGCATTTCCCATAGTTCTCCATATTTTATACTGCACCACAGTCCCCCATGCTTTATAATGCACCCCCACAGACCATGTGTAAGGTAGCCTCCATAGTCCTCCATATATTATAATGTAGCCCCCATAGTCCTATATGTATTATAATGCAGCCCCATAGACCTCCATGTATAATGCGCTGCTATAGTCTATATATAAGGTGTCCTTCATTTTTATTATGCAGTCCCATAGACCTCCATGTATCATGCAGCCAGCACCCCCAGGCCTCCATGTATTATGCAGCCAGTCCCACCAGGGCCTCCATGTGTCATGCAGCCAGCCCCACCAGGGCCTCCATGTGTAATGCAGCCAGCTTCCCCCGGGCCTATACGTGTCATGCAGCCAGCCCCCCCAGGGCCTCTATGCGTCATGCAGCCAGCCCCCCCAGGGCCTCTATGCGTCATGCAGCCAGCCCCCCCCCACCCCCCCCCAGGGCCTCTATGTGTCATGCAGCCAGCCCCCCCAGGGCCTCCATGTGTCATGCAGCCATCCCCCCCAGGGCCTCCATGTGTCATGCAGCCAGCCCCCCTCAGAGCCTCCATGTGTCATGCAGCCATCCCTTCCAGGGCCTCCATGTGTCATGCAGCCTGCCCCCCCAGGGCCTCCATGTGTCATGCAGCCAGCCCCCCCAGGGCCTCCATGTGTCATGCAGCCAGCCCCCCCAGGGCCTCCATGTGTCATGCAGCCAGCCCCCCCAGGGCCTCCATGTGTCATGCAGCCAGCCCCCCCAGGGCCTCCATGTGTCATGCAGCCAGCCCCCCCCAGGGCCTCCATGTGTCATGCAGTCAGCCCCCAGGGCTTCTATGTGTAATGCAGCCTGCCAGCCATCCCCACCAGAGCCTCCATGTATCATGCAGGCAGCTTCCCCGGGCCTATATGTGTCATGCAGCCAGCCCCCCCAGGTGTCATGCAGCCAGCCCCCAGGGCTTCTATGTGTAATGCAGCCTGCCAGCCATCCCCACCAGGGCCTCCATGTATCATGCAGGCAGCTTCCCCGGGCCTATATGTGTCATGCAGCCAGCCCCCCCAGGTGTCATGCAGCCAGCCCCCAGGGCTTCTATGTGTAATGCAGCCTGCCAGCCATCCCCACCAGGGCCTCCATGTATCATGCAGGCAGCTTCCCCGGGCCTATATGTGTCATGCAGCCAGCAAAATAAAAAAACAAGTACCTCTCAGCTCCTTCTGGCCCCTGCAACTGCGGTAGTTATGCCCCTGCCCCATATGTCACACACCCTGCTCCCTATACAGCCTGCACCCCCATATCACACACACACCCTGACCCACATATCTCACCCTGCCCGTACCCCAACTTACCCCTCTCAAACACTCTGCACCCTTCACATGCTTCTGTCACAGTCTGCAGCCCTCATATCCCCTCACCCTGCAGCCCCTCCCCTCATATCCCCTCACCCTGCAGCCCCTCCCCTCATATCCCCTCACCCTGCAGCCCCTCCCCTCATATCCCCTCTTTTCTCATTACCACTCATGTGTTCGAAGTATCTTCTCCTGCTTTCTCCCCGGCATCCTGTGTCTCCTCCCACACAGTCACATGGGCGTGACGTCATCGCAGGTCCTGGTAGGGATGGATTCCGTCTGCCGTGCAGGAGCGCATCTCCTCTGCAGCAGGTCAGGAACGCCTGGTGGCCTCTCCAGGTCAGGGGCCCCTCTGCCCCCTGCAGACACTGGCCCCCCTGACTCACAGGCCGGCCCCCTAACGATCTCACAGTCGGCCACTACATAGTGGCACTACACATAGAGGCCCGGCAGCCGGCTCTGCAGAGCGGCTGCCGGGCCCCTATAACCCTGCGGGCCCGGTCGCAGTGGCGACCTCTGCGACCGCGATCGTTACGCCCCTGGTTAGGATCCCAGAACCATGAGGGGTTGAGCTCTGCACCAAAAGAGAAAGGAGTGCAGTACCCTGTGACACTCTGACTAATCCAGGGGCGTCACACATCAATTTCAGAAAATTAAGAAAGGCTCTAAACAGGACTATGACTTAGGCAACGCCTTAATTATACGCCAGAGACCTCCAATCGAGAGAAACCATTGAAGGTGTGATAGTTCTTAAAATAAAAAGTACAGTACATAATTTAGGTCCCAGACAGATGAAAAAATCCAGATTGAGAAGCTTTAGCAGATCAGTGTGGATCTTCGATAAAGTTTTCATGGCGCTGATCCATAAAACCAAACCTTTCATGTCCGTCAGGGAAATACGAGCGAGTGCACAGGATGAAAAAGCCATTAAATGTTGATATAAAAAGAAGTGATATTTGCACTTCCCCTATAATGTATGACCCCACCCTGTAATTACTTCAATAAGTCCCCTCCGGTGGGATATGCCATCGGCCGGCTCTGATCTGTCTCAGGCTTTAATCTCCCCTTGGCAGCGGCGGCACAATATGGCGGCGGTGCATTTCCCTGTGAGCAGCGCGGTTGGAGCTCGTCACTTATGGGAATATTTGGATCAGCCTGAGGTCAGGTTATTTTTACTTCTGCACATCCTGACTAACGCGATATTATCAGTACAATGCACTCATATCATTCTGTACTTACAGACAGAAAAGCGTCTTATCACCGGAGGCCGAGGACACCAACACTTTCTAACTTCCCTTATTACAGCTATGGTATAAGTGTCACGAGTGTGTCCCGTTCTGGGGAGACCTCTAGGGAGTCTGGGACCAGAAGGTCACAACGCCTTATTGTGCACAGGTCTACAACTTGTACTCTTTCCCTTTTGGTTGTCCTTTGTAACCTTAATCCCAGGTGCAGCTCTTTTGTGACCACTCCCCTTTGCTCTAAAAGGTCACATGTCTCACCGTCTGATGCCGGTTATAGATTCCCATTCTATTCTGTCCACTTTGGAAGGAGCCTGTGTCTGGAAGAAGCTGAGGAGTTCTGACTATTGCAGCTGTGTTGTTAGCTGTATTGAAGGAACTTGGAGTGTTTTTCTTTGTGTTTATTTTCCCTTTGCCTGTCCCTCTTACCTTGTGTTGTATTATTGCAGTGGTGCGACTGGTGTTCTCCAACATAGCTGGAGAAAAAGATATGGATGCACATCCAAAAATGATCAGTTGATATAATGCTGCTAGGTAAAAATTTAAATACCTTAAAATGAGATTCTTGGTTTAAAATTCTTATCAGACTGTATGAAGCCCTTTTGGCACATCACGGAGAACTTCTAAGTGGGTCCCAAACTTATATGAAGCCTTAAAAGGTGCGGCGCCGCATGCCAACCACCACTGCAGTGACAGGGCAGGTGACTAGATGCCTCACAACACCCATGCTGCAAGGTTGAGTCAGACTAGTGTTCTCGTCAGCCTTCTCACTAGCCAGGGTGACTTCAGGGCAAACGAGGGCCTAGGCACGTGACGGCGAAGGGGGTAGGATCTGTATAAGGACTTTAGGGAGCAAAGGGTACAGACTCAGGTGAGTCTCAAGTAGAGCTGTCCCCTCTCCCTATTATCAGGGCTTGCCTTCTATACCATTCCCGTTGTTATCCTTGTATTGCACTGCATGCTGAACATCTGTACGCTCTAGCGTGACAATAAGTCATCCATTCTGAAAGCTTCTAGGGAACTGTACAGGTTCTTCGTTGGAGCTGGCACACACTATTTAGTGGGAGTAGGGCTTATAAGTGCATGCCCAATACTTACCATTTGGTTAACCTCAGTTTGCAAGGTCCAGAGGTAACTACATCTTCTACAGCAAAATAATACCTGATCACCTCTGCAATAAACTCCAGAAGATACAGCAGAAAGAGCAGTTGTGGCAGCTGCTCTTTCCCCTTTCCCCATTGAAAACCCATAAACACTTGGCAGAGGGAGCTGTCAGATGAAAGATGACTGTGAAAAATTGCAGCTTCATCTCCCTCCTCTCCCCTCCTTCTTGTTCACCAAATTATAAGCCCTGTGATAAAATACAGTTACATCTTCCAGTCGTCCACCATTTACTTCATAAGCCCTATAAAAAATTACCGCTACATCTCCCACCTCTTCCCTCCCAGTTGTCCACCATTTACTGGATAAACCCTTTAAAAAATTGCAGCTGCATGTCCCTCTTCCTACCCTCCCACTTGTCCACCATTTACTATATAAGCAGTGTGAAAAATTGTAGCTGCATCTCCTTCCTCTTCCCTCCTGCTTGTTCACCATTTGCTGTGTAAAATCTCTGAATAATTGAAGCTGCAGCTCCCTCCTCTCCCCTCCTACTTATTCATCATTTTCTGTAAAAAACCTGTGAAAAATTGTAGCCTCATCTCCCTCCTCTCCCCTAACAATTGTCCACCGTTTACTAGATAAATGCTGTGAAAAATTGCAGCTGCATCTCTCTCCTCTCCCCTGCTACTTGTACACCATTTACTGTATAAACCCTCTGAAAAATTGAGGCTGCATCTGCCTCCTCTTGCCTCCTACTTGTCCACCATTTACTTCATAAGCCCTATAAAAAATTACCCCTACACCTCCCACTTCTTCCCTCAATTTACTATATAAGCCATGCGAAAAATTGTAGCTGCATCTCCCTCCTCTCCCCTTCTACTTGTTCACCATTTGCTGTGAAAACCCTCGGAAAAATTGAAGCTGCATCTCCCTCCTCTCCCCTACTACTTGTCCACCATTTACTATATAAGCAGTGTGAAAAATTGTAGCTGCATCTCCCTCCTCTCCCCTCCTACTTGTCCACCATTTACTGTATGAACCCTCAGAAAAATTGCAGTTGCATCTCCCTCCTCTTCCCTCCTACTTGTTCACCATTTACTGGGTAAACACTGTGAAAAATTGCAGCTGCATCTCCCTCTTCTCCCCTCCTACTTTTACACCATTTACTGGATAAAGATTGTGAAAAATTGCAGCTGCATCTCCCTCCTCTCCCCTCCTACTTGTCCACCATTTACTGTATAAACCCTCTGAAAAATTGCAGTTGCATCTCCCTCCTCTACCCTCCTACTTGTCCACCATTTACTGGATAAACCCTCTGAAAAATTGCAGCTGCATCTCCCTCCTCTCCCCTCCTACTTGTACACCATTTACTGTATAAACCCTCTGAAAAATTGAGGCTGCATCTGCCTCCTCTTGCCTCCTACTTGTCCACCATTTACTTCATAAGCCCTATAAAAAATTACCCCTACACCTCCCACTTCTTCCCTCCATTTACTATATAAGCCATGCGAAAAATTGTAGCTGCATCTCCCTCCTCTCCCCTTCTACTTGTTCACCATTTGCTGTGAAAACCCTCGGAAAAATTGAAGCTGCATCTCCCTCCTCTCCCTTACTACTTGTCCACCATTTACTATATAAACAGTGTGAAAAATTGTAGCTGCATCTCCCTCCTCTCCCCTCCTAATTGTTCATCATATGCTGTGTAAACACTCTGAAAAATTGCAGCTGCATCTCCCTCCTCTCCCCTCCTACTTGTCCACCATTTACTGTATAAACCCTCTGAAAATTGCAGTTGCATCTCCCTCCTCTCCCCTCCTACTTGCTCACCATTTACTGGGTAAACACTGTGAAAAATTGCAGCTGCATCTCCCTCCTCTCCCCTCCTACTTGTCCACCATTTACTGTATAAACCCTCTGAAAAATTGCAGTTGCATCTCCCTCCTCTCCCCTCCTACTTGTCCACCATTTACTGGATAAAGATTGTGAAAAATTGTAGCTGCATCTCTCCCCTCTCCCCTCCTACTTGTACATCATTTACTGTATAAACCCTCTGACAAATTGCGCTGCATCTCCCTCCTCTCCCCTCCTACTTGTACACCATTTACTGTATAAACCCTCTGAAAAATTGCAGCTGCATCTCCCTCCTCTTCCCTCCTTCTTGTACACCACTTACTATACAAGCCATGTGAAAAATTGTAGCTGCATTTCCATCCTCTCCCCTCCTAATTGTTCATCATTTGCTGTGTAAACCCTCTGAAAAATTGCAGCTGTATCTCTCTCCTCTCCCCTCCTACTTGTCCACTATTTACTGTATGAACCCTCAGAAAAATTGCAGTTGCATCTCCCTCCTCTTCCCTCCTACTTGTTCACCATTTACTGGGTAAACACTGTGAAAAATTGCAGCTGCATCTCCCTCTTCTCCCCTCCTACTTTTACACCATTTACTGGATAAAGATTGTGAAAAATTGCAGCTGCATCTCCCTCCTCTCCCCTCCTACTTGTCCACCATTTACTGTATAAACCCTCTGAAAAATTGCAGTTGCATCTCCCTCCTCTACCCTCCTACTTGTCCACCATTTACTGGATAAAGATTGTGAAAAATTGCAGTTGCATCTCCCTCCTCTCCCCTCCTACTTGTACACCATTTACTGTATAAACCCTCTGAAAAATTGCAGCTGCATCTCCCTCCTCTCCCCTCCTACTTGTACACCATTTACTGTATAAACCCTCTGAAAAATTGCAGCTGCATCTCCCTCCTCTTCGCTCCTTCTTGTACACCACTTACTATATAAGCCATGTGAAAAATTGTAGCTGCATTTCCATCCTCTCCCCTCCTAATTGTTCATCATTTGCTGTGTAAACCCTCTGAAAAATTGCAGCTGTATCTCTCTCCTCTCCCCTCCTACTTGTCCACTATTTACTGTATAAACCCTCTGAAAAATTGCAGTTGCATCTCCCTCCTCTCCCCTCCTACTTGTCCACCATTTACTGGATAAAGATTGTGAAAAATTGTAGCTGCATCTCCCCCCTCTCCCCTCCTACTTGTACACCATTTACTGTATAAACCCTCTGAAAAATTGCAGCTGCATCTCCCTCCTCTTCCCTCCTTCTTGTACACCACTTACTATATAAGCCATGTGAAAAATTGTAGCTGCATTTCCATCCTCTCTCCTCCTACTTGTCCACCATTTACTGTATAAACTCTCTGAAAAATTGCAGTTGCATCTCCCTCCTCTGCCCTGCTACTTGTCCACCATTTACTATATAAACCCTCAGAAAAAATTGCAGCTGCATCTCCCCCTCTCCCCTCCCTACCGGTCCCACCATTTACTGTATAAGCCCATTGTAAGGCTTGTTTTATAAACAACACTTTTAAAAAAAAATGTTTAATGACATTTTTAGCCTCATTTTTTTGTGGCCAGATGTTTCAATCCACTCTACATAGTAAACTAAATACTTTACTTGCAATCGGTTTTGTTTTGGTGGTGTGATCTTTGGAGCAGTGGAATTTTTTTTATAAAAACCCTCATGATCTGTGCATGGCTCTTTTTTTCCTTGTAATTTTCTCCTTGGCTTTTGTATATGACTCAAAGAAAAGGACACCGGGCTGCAGGAGCGGTGCCAAACTCCACCCTCTATAGCTAATCTACTGGGTTCTGCATGGCTGAATGTAAGACCATGAAGATTTGCTCCTGTCTACACCTCCCTCCACCTCTTTCCACCCTTCAGCACATCTGCCACAGTGAAGATATCAACTTTCTAAACTCTCCTTCATTTGCAAAATACCCACATTTTACATTGCAGTATATGCAACTGCCATCTGCTGAGTCCCAAGAGTACGAGTAGAATCTCAAGGGTATGGGCAGAACCTCAAGGGTACGAGCATGACCTCAAGAGTACGAGCAGGACCTCAAGGGTATGAGCAGGACCTCAATGGTAGGAGCAGGACCTCAAGGGTAAGAGCAGGATCTCAAGGGTTCGAGCAGGACTTCAAGGGCACAAGCAGGACCTCAAGGGCGCAAACAGGACCTCAAGGGCGTAAGCAAGACCTCAAGGGAGCGAGCATGACCACAAGGGTACAAGCAGGACCTCAAGGATAAGAGCAGGACCTCAAGGGTACGAGCAGGACCTCAAGGGTATGAGCAGAACCTAAATAGTATGAGCAGGACCACAAAGGTAAAAGCAAGACCTCAAGGGTACAAGTAGGACCTCAAGGGTAAGAACAGGACCTCAATGGTACAAATAGGACCTCACGGATACAAGCAGGACCTCAAGGGTATGAGCAGGACCTCAAGAGTATGAGCAGGACCTCAAGGATTCGAGCAGGACCTCAAGGGTAAGAATAGGACTTCAAGGGTACAAGCAGGATTTTAATGGTATGAGCAGGACCTCAAGGGTAAGAGCAGAACCTCAAGGGTACAAGCAGGACTTCAAGGGTACGAGCAGGACCTCAAGGGTATGAGCAGGACCTCAAGGATACAAGCAGGACCTCACAGGTAAAAGCAGGACCTCAAGGGTACAAGCAGGACCTCAAGGGTATGAGCAGGACCTCCAGGGTATGAGCAAGACCTCAAGGGTACAAGCAGGACCTCAAGGGTACAAGCAGAACCTCAAAAGGTACAAACAGGACCTCAAGGGTAAGAGCAGGACCTCAGGGGTACAAATAGGACCTCACGGGTACAAGCAGGACCTCAAGGGTACAAGCAGGACCTCAAGGATATGAGCAGGACCTCAAGAGTTTGAGCAGGACCTCAAGGGTACAAGCAGGACCTCAAGGGTAAGAACAGGACTTCAAGGGTACAAGCAGGATTTTAATGGTATGAGCAGGAACTCAAGGGTAAGAGCAGAACCCCAAGGGTACAAGCAGGACTTCAAGGGTATGAGCAGGACCTCAAGGTTATGAGCAGGACCTCAAGGATACAAGCAGGACCTCAAGAGTATGAGCAGGTCTTTATAAGTATCCAGGAACCACTGTGCCGATAGTCATGAATTCTTCTCATGAAACCAGCATCCACTATCTTCAAAGTCATTGTGTCACATTCATAACCAAAGGATCCATCTTTAACGCAGCCTAAATGATATTACTGCAGAGTAAATTTCCCCTCGGGGCAGAATACATTGGAGATTATGGATGGGATTTCATTCTACTGTTCCGGAGCCGACGGCTCCTGCGGATTGTAATAAAAGAAATGTGTGCGAATGCGAGGTCACGTGAAATGTGTGCAGCAAATGACAGGGGAGCCGACGGTAATTATAGAGAGGAAACCATTCCACTGTCACATAAAAGAGCCCTCACCCCCGAACATCACCAGAAATGCCGAGCCGTCCCCTGTCATCCTCTATGCAGGCTTTGTTCTCTGGCTCGGAAAGTTGGGTGACTACCAATATCAACCCCACTGCAGCTATAGCTGATGTCTTCACCCAACTTTCCTGACTTCTGTTCGCCTAGCTTTGGATTTGATTTATCAAATCTGCATGATAAAAATAAAAGTAGACCACGGTTGCACAGGCTTTTTAATTACTACAGAGTGCAACAGCTTAACAGTGCCATTAGTGCACCTCTTTTGTACAGTGCCATCAACGTGCCCCTCCTTAACAGTACTATCAGAGCAACTCTTCTTAACAGTGCCTTTAAAGTGCCCCTCCTTATCAGTGAAATACGTGCCCTTCTTAATAATGCCATCAGATTGCCCCTTCTTAACAGTGCCATGAGAGTGCTGTGGAGACACGGGGCTCAGTGGGCGCTCTTGTCCACTAAAACCCGCCGCCTTTAGAAAGACAGCGTGGCTCAGGGCTCATCCCAACTGAACGCCGGCCTCCTTAACCGTGGGCGTAACACTACTCAGACAACACAGGGTGAGGGAACCACAATAATTAGACTTTATTGGATCCCCAAACAATTAATGGCACATAACACATAACCAGCAAAACACACAAATGTAACAGGCAACAGAGTCTCACCCTTCCGCTGGCTCACCAGGGATTTAGAATGTCCATGCCTCACAGGTTCCAAGCTGTCTGAGGTCTGCAAAGTCTGAAACAGGTGACTGAACTGTCCCAACCTGAGTGTCCTCCTTAGGTAGTCCTGGGTTGATGTTAAAATCCTGGCAGCCGGAGTCGAAATCCCTAGGCTGTGGATATGGTCTCCAACCGGGTCCGGAGTCCCTAGATTGAAGCCATAAGATATCCTGATCCTCTAGTCAGCTCCAAAGAGCTTAGACTGGATCCATCAACCTTCATCAACAACCACTGGTGGCTTAAAGAAGTCCTTTTTTATAGCCACAACCTTCCCCTTGGATACACTGCGTCCTCATCGATTGGTTGGACAAGATTGCTTCTCCCATTGGAGGAATTTCAAGCTGCATGGACAATTTTCATTTAAATGATGTGCATAGAAAGACTGAGGGTGTACATGTAAACTGGGAGTCACCGACTAGACAATGGCTACTAAGGTAATTACATTATCAATACACAATTACATTGAGTCAACAAGAGTCTTGTAAAAACAATGAGGGACTTCTCCCCCATCTATAGACAATCTATCATGCTGTCTGGCTGGATTTTAAGAAACTTTAACCCATGAGAGTCCATGTCGTCACATTCCTCCCCCTTCTTAATATTAGCCAGACATGATAGGGTTCCGATCATCCTTCTCCTCTTGACGGCATTGTCCTTTTTAATGGTGAGGTCAGCAACAGAGGCTTGCATCTATACACCTCCCCCTGATTACCTCCCCCAAGTTGAGCATCCATATTGTAGGCAAGCACTAAGGTGGGGTCCATGAGTTGGGCCTGCACAAATCTCCCCCTATCAATCCTCCCCCAGTCAATAGCCACAGTGTGGTTAGGCTTACTCACGGTTCTTGGCTCAGAAGTGGATGATGGAGACCGGGAATGCAAACCATCCCTGGAAAAGATGTTAGAAAGATCCACATCAGGGTCCTGCTTGGCTTGGAGGTGGGTGATGGCTTCTTCAAACTGACTGGATAGTCCTTGTACTAGGTCATTCTCCAAAATGACTGGTGTGAGCAGGTAATTCACAAGCCCCACTTTCACTTCCCTTTGAGTGGTATCTGAAACAACAGGCTTGGTGGGGCCATCTATGAACCCCACTTCAACTTCCTCCTGGCTAGTCCCCGAAACAACAGGTGTGGGGAGGCTGTCCATAAACTCCATATGGACCTCTTCCTGGTCAGACCCCAAAGTAACTGGTGTGGGGACGGTGTCCATAAGCTCCACATCAGCCTTGCTCTGGTCAGTCTCCACAATGACAGGTATGGGGAGGCTGTTCACAATCTCCACCTCGACCTCTCCCTGGTCGGTCCTTAGGTCCACCTGCACACATGCCAGAGGGACGTCTGAGCGCTGGCCCTCAGCCAGGGAGACGGACAATTGGGAATCCGGTAAAGGGTCTTCCGGAGAAACAACAACTGGGCTTACCAGAGTGATGGAAGATCCAATGTCTCGAAGTCCCTGAGCCTGTATATCACCGACCTTGACCGTCTGGATGTGGGGATGGAGGTTGGCTGGTGTACGGTGTCCGGCCTGCCGTAGGGTGTGGACTGGATAAACCACTTCCTCAGCTATTGGTGTTTCTTGGGAGCAGCATTCCCCAGGTCTCGTTGGTTCATCTCGGCACATGTTGACTGGTTGGAGTGGCAGACGGGCTCCAAGCATGCGGCCTCGGTTTTGGAGACAATCCTTATCTATATGTCCATTGCGCCCACATGTATAACAGCGCCATAGATTGGGAGAGTCACAGGCCCTGTATGTAGTCCTTTGTTTTGGCGCAGCTTCTGCTGGGTAGCGGGACCATCCTTCTCGACCGGCTGGTGTTAGCAGTACTGCAGCTGGAATCCCATAAACATATTCCAGAACATAAGCCCTCTCTTCTCTTGAGGATCTAGGCCCCAATGCATCCAACAACGCTGTGGCTTGGGCCATCTTGGACAAAGTTGATTCCCAATTGTCACTAGATCCATGATGTGGCACATAGTCTAAATCCTCTGGGTCAATATCGGCGGGATCCTCATCGTCCTCTGCATCATTCTGGGCATCCCAACGGAGTAATTTCCGGATCAAGTCCGACCGAGTCTCAGCGCTCCAGCAGACAATCTCTCGCCTCCGGCACAGATCCTGCAGCATCCATTTACTGCAGCAGTCGTAACTCCTCTCTTGTCCTTGTCTTGGCTGAGCTGGTGGGGTTGGACATGGCAGCGTCCGAAACCTGAATGCCTCCCCTATGGCCTGCTGGGTATGCTTATGTGCCTCCCTGGTTGTTGAGCCCTGGACGGTGTCCACGAACACCAGTCCGCTGCAGATCCCCTGGGTAAACCAGGCTGAGGAGTATCCCACTGCTGCCACCAATTGTGGAGACACGGGGCTCAGTGGGTGCTCTCGTCCACCAAAACCCACCGCCTTTAGAAAGACAGCGTGGCTCAGGGCTCATCCCAACTGAACGCCAGCCTCCTTAACCATGGGCGTAACACTACTCAGACAACACAGGGTGAGGGAACCACAATAATTAGACTTTATTGGATCCCCAAACAATTAACGGCACATAACACATAATCAGCAAAACACACAAATGTAACAGGCAACAGAGTCTCACCCTTCCGCTGGCTCACCAGGGATTTAGAATGTCCATGCCTCACAGGTTCCAAGCTGTCTGAGGTCTGCAAAGTCTGTAACAGGTGACTGAACTGTCCCAACCTGAGTGTCCTCCTTAGGTAGTCCTGGTTTGATGATAAAATCCTGGCAGCCGGAGTCGAAATCCCTAGGCTGTGGATATGGTCTCCAACCGGGTCCTGAGTCCCTAGATTGAAGCCATAAGATATCCTGATCCTCTAGTCAGCTCCAAAGAGCTTAGACTGGATCCATCAACCTTCATCAACAACCACTGGTGGCTTAAAGAAGTCCTTTTTATAGCCACAACCTTCCCCTTGGATACACTGCGTCCTCATCGATTGGTTGGACAAGATTGCTTCTCCCATTGGAGGAATTTCAAGCTGCATGGACAATGTTCCTTTAAATGATGTGCATAGAAAGACTGAGGGTGTACATGTAAAAAGGGAGTCACCGACTAGACAATGGCTACTAAGGTAATTACATTATCAATACACAATTACATTGAGTCAACAAGAGTCTTGTAAAAACAATGAGGGACTTCTCCCCCATCTATAGACAATCTATCATGCTGTCTGGCTGGATTTTACGAAACTTTAACCCATGAGAGTCCATGTCGTCACAAGTGCCTCTTTATAAATGTGCTATGGGAGCGCTCCTCCTTAACAATGTCATCATTGAATGTGCCTTCTTAACTGCATTATCATAGCACCCTTGCTTAATAATGTCATCAAAGTGCCTATTTTTAACAGTGCCATCAGTTTTCCCTTCCCTAGCAGTGCCATCAGTGTGGTGATCCCAATCAGTGCCATCAGAGCACCTCTTAATAATGCCAGCTAAGGGTCCGTTCCTAATAGTACCATCAGAGCATCCCCCTTATCAGTATCATCAGAGTGCTCTTCCTTATCAGTGCTATCAGAGTGCTTCTCCTTATTAGTGCCATCAGAGTGCTTCTCCTTATTAGTGCCATCAGAGTGCTCTTCCTTATCAGTGCCAAAAGAGTGCTTCTCCTTATTAGTGCCATCAGAGTGCCCCTCCTCATCAGTGCCATCAGAATACCTCTCCTTATTAGTGCCATTAGAATGCTCCTCCTTATCAGTGTCACCAGAGTGCTCCTCCTTATCAGTGCCATCAGGATGCTCCTCCTTATCAGTGCCATCAGAGTGCTCCTCCTTATCAGTACCATCAAAATGCTCCTCCTTTCAGTGCCATCCGAGTGCTCTTCCTCATCAGTGCCATCAGAGTGCCCCTCCTTATCAGTGCTATCAGAATGCCTCTCTTTATCAGTTTCATCAGAGTGCTCTTCCTTATCAGTCCCATCAGAGTGCCCCTCCTCATCAGTGCCAAAAAAATGCCCTCTTATCAGGGCCATCAGAATGCTCCTCCTTATCAGTGCCTCCATAGTGCCCCTCCTCATCAGTGCCATCAGAGTGCCTCTCTTTATCAGTGCTCTTAGAGTTACCTTCCTTACCAGTGCCATCAGGGTCTGTCCTAATCAGTGCCATCAGAATGTCTGTCCTAATCAGTGCCATTAGACTGTCCCCAAAATCACTCTACCCACTGCCCCTTCAATTTTTCAATTTAACCCTTTCCATTATCAACTTGACGTAGAGTGGTGAGCCAGAGGTTAATATTGTGGGTAGTAAACTCATCCTTACTCATCACAATACTGTGTTCTATTTTCTTTATCAATGCAATACCATCCACCACATATAGGTGGTGCTGTGGTTCAGGAGTTACAATTGGTGACCTGCTGCAAAAGGCTCTGAGGTTTGAATCTAGGCAATATGACAACTTTATAGCTTCCGTATAATGGTGGTGGGGTCTGACGTTCATTGATTTCCTAAGAATGTGGCCCATGCTGGGGCTAAAGGAGAGAATCTATATATTAAGGATGATTATATGAGTAAATTCAGTATATATAAGTAATAGGATGGGAAACAGTAAAGAATCATTATGAAAGACTGTCTAAATCTAAGGGTCACCTCCCCCACCATGGAAGACGCTTTAGGCAATGGCCTTGTTAGCCTTTCCATAATGTCACTCCACGGACATACTAGCCAAAGGGCTTATATGCTTTGCCTTGAGAAAAGCGAGCTGCAAGGTTAGTTTTCCTACATTAATATGTCTGCCCTCGGGGGGGGGAAACCATCTGACAGGTGACGTCCACAGAATTACTTATCTAGAGGAGGACAGGAAGGAGGAAAGATGGATTATACTTAACAATCCGACCGCGAGAAATCTCGAAAGATATCTCACTTACTAATCGTCGGCAAAAAAAAGGAGGCTCGAAATATACAAATGATTAGAATGACCCTTGGGTGTAAAATATTCGAACACTTGCACAATACAAGGTAAAAAATAAGATTAAATCTCAACGCCAAAGAATACAAAGGGTTAACTACGCCAAGCAGGTCCGGGAAGGAGGGTTTGGAAGCTGTTAGTGAAAGGGAGGAATTTCTTTGATGTTTTTTTTATCTGAACTTTCTTAAGTGGAGACCAAAGTATGAGAAACCAAGAACATAGTTGGGTTCTTTAGGCGGGAGAAGTCCAGGGGTGGGGAAGGGGGGACACAAAATCCGCACCTATGCACACATCTTGTGTCCGCGGCAAGGGGGACTGTGCACATTGACGTGCTGTCATGTGGGGAGACACAATGTCAGCCAAGCCAAGAGTAGATACTGGATTTTCCCCTTCGAAACTATTTCTTCTGGTTGCATTATTAATTAATATAATTAATGGTGTTATTTCTAGTAATTGTTGACATTCCGGTAACCAGGGATGGACTCATTATTTAGGTATTAGGGCACAGAACAGGCCCACGGTGTCATGCTAGGTATGGGGGAAGTACCAAGTGAACGGCGAAAGGGAAAGGAAACCCTTTTGTCTAGGGAATGGGAAGATGGTGACCCCTGACCAAACCTGCTTGTCCCTGGGGTCCCTCACCACCCTAGATAGGTTCCACACCTATGCGTCAAGCAGGATACCTGACCCTAGTTATCCCTAGTGCTGGTCCCTGGGGTTACTCACCACCCTAGATAGTTTCCACACCTATGCACCGAGCCAGATACCTGACCCTAGGTATTTCTAGTGCTGGTCCGTAGAGTCCCTCACCACCCTAGATAAGTTCCTCACCTATGCGCCAAGCAGGATACCTGACCCTAGTTATCCCTACTGCTGGTCCCTGGGGTCCCTCACCACCCTAGATAAGTTCCTCACCTATGCTCCAAGCAGGATACCTGACCCCATTTATCCCTACTGCTGGGCCCTGGGGTCCCTCACCACCCTAGATAGGTTCCTCACCTATGCGCCGAGCAGGATACCTGACCCTGGCTTCTCTCACCACCCTAGATAGGTTCCTCACCTATGCGCCAAGCAGGATACCTGACCCTAGTTATCCCTACCGCTGGTCCCTGGGGTCCCTCACCACCCTAGATAGGTTCCTCACCTATGCGCCGAGCAGGATACCTGACCCTAGTTATCCCAACTGCTGGTCCCTGGGGTTCCTCATCACTCTAGATAGGTTCCGCACCTATGCGCCGAGCCAGATACCTGACCCTAGTTATCCCAACTGCTGGTCCCTGGGGTTCCTCACCACTCTAGATAGGTTCCGCACCTATGCGCCGAGCCAGATACCTGGCCCTAGTTATCCCTACTGTTGGTCCCTGGGTTCCCTCACCACCCTAGATAGGTCCTCACCTATGAGCAAGCAGGATACCTGACCCTAGTTATCCCTACTGCTGGTCCCTGGGGTCCTTCACCACCCTAGATAGGTTCCACATCTATGCGCCGAGCAATATACCTGACATTAACTGACCCCAGAACTGGGCCCTAGGTATGCAACGGATGGGTTGAGCACTTGGTCAAACCCACTATGCTCTAAAAAAGACATAAGGGGATACACAGGGGTAAGCACATGAAAAAGGTAAAGGGATGTAAAACTCTGTGTCTAGGGAAGGGGTAGATGGTTACTCCTTATCAAAACGACCGCTGGACACTGGCTCACCTGACCACACTACATAGGTTCCGCACCTATGTGCTGAGCAGGATAGACCCTAGGTATCACTAGTGCTGAGCCCTAAATAGGGAACAGATGAGATGAGCTCTTCGTCAACCCCATTAAACACGATAGAGGACACACAGGGGGAAAAGCATGAATTACTTATCTACCAATGACTCAGAAGTTCAGCAAAGTTTTCAGCAACGATACCCAAGTGGCATACAAGCCTCCTGCTTGCACCCAAAGCTTGAATGAACTGAACATATCACCAGCACCAGTTCAAGGAAGGAAGGGTTATTTAAGCATGAAGATAATGCTAAAAATCAGCAGATGGTTGGAAGGCGAGATCCTGCAGGGTCCAAAAGAGAGAGAGATGAATCTAGCAGGAAAGCTACCTATACCAATGAATACTGACAGCAGGAACAATGGAAAGTCAAGGAGCATTCTGTGCAGCCAAACACTGTGACCTTCTATGGCCAGAAACCACAGGACTGTCTATCACTCGTGACACACCCATGACAGTGGTAAATTGAACTCTAATCTAAATCAGAAGATCACTGCATGGCTTATAAGCCTCCTTACGCCGGCTTGGTGCTTTCCTCAAGGAGAAACGTTCATGATAAAATGAAAACTACAACTTGTTCTCTCAAAAATTATCACTTATATGGCTATTTACATGGAAAAATAAATAATAAATGGTTCTTGGAAAAAGGGTTGTAAAAAAAACAAAAAACAAAGTGAAAATGCTAAATCTGGCCGCACCCTAAAAGGGGATGTCCGGTGAAAACAGGTTAGCAGCACCTGTAAACTGGACAACTTGTTGATCGGGGGTTTCCAAATGTTGGAACTTGCATCGATTGGAAGAATGGGACACTTGGATCGGCAGTGTGCGCGACCATTGCTCCATTCTTTCCATACGGGGTAGTAACTTGGGCTCGACACTGGGCTTTTTCCAGCATAATAGATTGGCGGTCAGGGTATAAGTCTGCTGACCAGTGCAGATCCCAATAGTGGAACATTCACCGATTATCGAGTTATCACTCATCCTGCTGATAGGTGATAACTCATTTCCAAATGGACAACCCCTTCAAGGGGTAATTATTGACTGTAGACATATTGGTTGTCATATACTGTAAAATATGGATCCCAATTGTGCTTCTTGGCCAATGATATGCCAGAAGATAGCAGTGTTTAAGGTTTTAGGTATGATGGTGAGTACCAAAATTTTGGGGGACCATGGTCAAATTTTCAAAAACTTTCCTATATCCGAGCCTGTGATTAAACCTGTGCTTCCAGTAAATGGGACAAGAGAAGGATTCCTTGGTTTTGATTTATTTATCAATGCATTTCGGAGTATTCTGACTCCTTCATCAGGACATCCTGATTATCTGAAGAAGTCAGAGTTCTCCGAAACGCGTTGATAAATAAATCAAAGCCAAGGAATCCTTCTCTTGTTCCATTTACCGGCAACGCAGAGGAGCATTCTGTTCTTCTCCAGACTCAGCTATTGGAAAATTTTTGAAAATTTGACCATGGCCCAAAAATGTTGGTATACACCATCATAAATGGTCCAGATCAGACCTAAAACTCTGAACACTACTATCAGCTATCACCTCCTCTCCTCCAAACTGACATATCTTCACACCGTGTTGGAGCAGCGGCAGCTAGTTTTAAGCGTTGTGTCTCACACATCTACACTAGGTGAGCAATATCTCCTCTGGGATAAGACCATATTGTAGTCTACATTGTCTTTCAAAGCTTTTTTCCTATTTGCCCAAAAGCTATCCAAAACACATTCTACGAGAAGTAAACCAAGGTCCAAAGCCAGAACAGTTTGGATATATTGCCAACTATCAGTTCCAAGAATTAATGGTTACGATGAAACAATCTCCACTGTTGGCATCTTCTCAATCTTTAAGAAATAATTTGTTACAAATGTATTTATTTTGGAAGAGGATGGGTTGTCTCCAAAGTTCGGTTAACTTTGTCCTGTTCTATGTAGGTAGACCTCCAGTAAATCATTTGGCAATAGTCACCGTTGAGCATTGGTCTTTGGGGAAAGGAATGTGCAGTTGTAAAACAGATCGATGATCACTGTGACAACCACATTTTTTGGATGGCTTAGTAGACCTTTACCTGTAGGAGATAAGCCTCAGGTAAAACCAATTGACATCATCTGTTTAGACAGATCCTTAGGTTGGTGTTAGTAGGTAGTAAATTGTAATGTTTATCAAAGGTGTTGTCCTGTCTGGAAGTGGTCAATCAAGAAAAGCTTTCTGTGGGACAATTGTGATGGCTTTGGTCAGTGTTACAAGAAGTCTTCTTCACCCTATTATGGTTTCCAGGTAATACTTAATGTCCACCATTATCTTCATGGGTATTCCTCACAACATAATTATCAATAGGAATGACAAGGGCAGGTTTACTATGGGTCAGCTCACATGAACCGTATGATACCAGCAACTACTGTAATTCAATACTGTTTTCTATGCAGATTGACATGGTGCCATAGTCTCGAGTCCTTAAAAGGGGTTGTCCACTACTTTGACATTGATGGCCATCTATCCACATCTCTGCCCTCCTGGTAGCTACATCTCTGCCCCCCAGGTAGCTACATCTCTACCTTACCTTTAGCTACATCTCTGTCCTACCGGTAGCTACATCTCTGCCATACTAGTAGCTATATCTCTGCCCCATCGGTAGCTACATCTCTGCCCTACTGGTAACTACATCTCTGCCCTACTGGTAGCTACATCTCTACCCAACCGGTAGCCACATCTGTGCCCTATCGGTAACTATATCTCTTCCCTACTGGTAGCTACATCTCTGCCCTACCAGTAGCTATATCTCTGCCCTACCGGTAGCTACATCTCTGCCCTACTGGTAGCTACATCTCTGCCCTACCAGTAGCTATATCTTTGTCCTACCAGTAGCTACATCTTTGCCCTCCCGGTAGCTACATCTCTCCGCTACCAGTAACTATAGCTCTCCCCTCCCGGTAGCTACATCTCTGCCCTCCCGGTAGCTACGTCTCTCCCCTACCAGTAAGTATATCTCTCCCCTCCCGGTACCTAAATCTCTGCCCTACCAGTAGTTACATCTTTGCCCTACCGATAGCTACATCTCTGCCCTCCCAGTAGCTACATCTCTACCCTACTGGTAGCTACATCTCTACTCTACTGGTAGCTACATCTCTACTCTACTGGTAGCTACATCTCTACCCTACTGGTAGCTACATCTCTACCCTACTGGTAGCTACATCTCTACTCTACTGGTAGCTACATCTCTACCCTACTGGCAGCTACATCTCTGCCGTACCAGTAGCTATATCTTTGCCCTCCTGGTAACTACATCTCTGCCCTACTGGTAGCTACATCTCTGCCGTACCAGTAGCTATATCTTTGCCCTCCTGGTAGCTACATCTCTACCCTACTGGCAGCTACGTCTCTGCCCTACTGGTAGCTACATCTCAGCCCTACTAGTAGCTACATCTCTGCCGTACCAGTAGCTATATCTTTGTCCTACCAGTAGCTATATCTTTGCCCTCCTGGTAGCTACATCTCTACCCTACTGTTAGCTACATCCAGGGCCGTATTTACCATTAGGCACCCGTGGTCCGGTGCCTAGGGCGGCAGATTGTGAGGGGCGGCACCTTCTGGCAGCAAAAAAAAAAAAAAAAAAAAAAATTTTTTTTTTTTTTTTTTTTTTTTTTTACATTTTTTTTTTTGTGGCCGCCGAGCACAGGGAGCTGATTGACTGGAGGGAGGCAGAGGCAGAGACTGCAGGGAGGCAGAGGCTGAGACTGGGGGGAGGCTGGAGGGAGGCAGAGGCTGAGACTGGAGAGAGGCAGAGGCTGAGACTGGGGGGAGGTTGGAGGGAGGCAGAGGCTGAGACTGGAGGGAGGCAGAGGCTGAGACTGGAGGGAGGCAGAGGCTGAGACTGTGGGGAGGCTGGAGGGAGGCAGAGGCAGAGACTGGGGGGAGGCTGGAGGGAGGCAGAGGCAGAGACTGGGGGAGGCTGGATGGAGGCAGAGGCTGAGACTGGGGGGAGGTTGGAGGGAGGCAGAGGCTGAGACTGAGGGAGGCAGAGGCTGAGACTGTGGGGAGGCTGGAGGGAGGCAGAGGCTGAGACTGGGGGAGGCTGGAGGGAGGCAGAGGCAGAGACTGGGGGGAGGCTGGAGGGAGGCAGAGGCAGAGACTGGGGGGAGGCTGGAGGGAGGCAGAGGCTGAGACTGGGGGGAGGCTGGAGGGAGGCAGAGGCTGAGACTGGGGGGAGGCTGGAGGGAGGCAGAGGCAGAGACTGGGGGGAGGCTGGAGGGAGGCAGAGGCAGAGACTGGGGGGAGGCTGGAGGGAGGCAGAGGCAGAGACTGGGGGGAGGCTGGAGGGAGGCAGAGGCAGAGACTGGGGGGAGGCTGGAGGGAGGCAGAGGCTGAGACTGGGGGGAGGTTGGAGGGAGGCAGAGGCTGAGACTGGAGGGAGGCAGAGGCTGAGACTGTGGGGAGGCTGGAGGGAGGCAGAGGCTGAGACTGGGGGAGGCTGGAGGGAGGCAGAGGCAGAGACTGGGGGGAGGCTGGAGGGAGGCAGAGGCTGAGACTGGTGGGAGGCTGGAGGGAGGCAGAGGCTGAGACTGGTGGGAGGCTGGAGGGAGGCAGAGGCAGAGACTGGGGGGAGGCTGGAGGGAGGCAGAGGCAGAGACTGGGGGGAGGCTGGAGGGAGGCTGAGGCTGAGACTGGAGGGAGGCTGAGGCTGAGACTTGAGGGAGGCTGAGGCTGAGACTGGAGGGAGGCTGGAGGGAGGCTGAGGCGGAGACTGGGGCAGGCTGAGGCTGGGGGGAGGCAAAGGCTGAGACTGGGGAAGAGAGGCTGATGCTGAGGGAAGATAGAGGCTGATGCTGGGGGAGAGAGGCTGATGCTGGGGGAGTGGGAGAGAGGGGCTAATGCTAGAGACAGAGGACAAGGGATGAGGGATAGTGCAATGACAAAATCGATTGGGTGGGGGGAGTGTAAGGACTCAGAATAAGAGGGGGCAGCATTGGGAGCTCATTGTGAAGAAGGGGCAGCATGTGTGGGATCAGTATGGAGTGGAGCAATGTAGGGGAGTCAATATCAAGAGTGGGGTAGTGTGTGTGGGGGGGGTCTCAGCATAAGCGTTAGTGTGGTGGTCTTAGCATGAGTGGGGCAACATGAAGGTCTCATTATGGAAAAGAGGAAGGAAGCATTAGGAGCTCATGGAGAGGGACAGCATGCATGGGACATTGTGAGAAGGGGGCAGCATGCATGGGACACTGAGGAGGGGGCAGCATGCATGAGACATTGTGAGGAGGGAGCAGCATGCATGGGACATTGTGAGGAAGGAGCAGCATGCATGGGACATTGTGAGGAGGGAGCATCAAGCATGAGACATTGTGCGGAGGGAGCAGCATGCATGGGACATTGTGAGGAGGGAGCAGCATGCATGGGACATTGTGAGGCGGGAGCAGCATACATGAGACATTGTGAGGAGGGGGCAGCATGCATGAGACATTGTGAGGAGGGAGCAGCATTCATGGGACATTGTGAGGAGGGAGCAGCATACATGAGACATTGTGAGGAGGGGGCAGCATGCATGAGACATTGTGAGGAGGGAGCAGCATGCATGGGACATTGTGAGGAGGGGCAGCATGCATGGGACATTGTGAGGAGGGAGCAGCATGCATGGGACATTGTGAAGAGGGGGCAGCATGCATGGGACATTGTGAGGAGAGAGCAGCATGCATGGGACATTGTGAGGAGGGGGCAGCATGCATGGGACATTGTGAGGAGGGGGCAGCATGCATGGGACATTGTGAGGAGGGGGCAGCATGCATGGGACATTGTGAGGAGGGGGCAGCATGCAAGGGACATTGTGAGGAGGGGGCAGCATGCAAGGGACATTGTGAGGAGGGAGCAGCATGCATGGGACATTGTGAGGAGGGGGCAGCATGCATGGGACATTGTGAGGAGGGGGCAGCATGCATGGGACATTGTGAGGAGGGGGCAGCATTCATGGGACATTGTGAGGAGGGGGCAGCATGCATGGGACATTGTGAGGAGGGGGCAGCAAGCATGGGACATTGTGAGGAGGGAGCAGCATGCATGGGACATTGTGACGAGGGAGCAGCATGCATGGGACATTGTGAGGAGGGGGCAGCATGCATGGGACATTGTGAGGAGGGGGCAGCATGCATGGGACATTGTGAGGAGGGGGCAGCATGCATGGGACACTGAGGAGGGGGCAGCATGCATGGGACATTGTGAGGAGGGGGCAGCATTCATGGGACATTGTGACGAGGGAGCAGCATTCATGGGACATTGTGAGGAGGGGGCAGCATGCATGGGACATTGTGAGGAGGGAGCAGCATGCATGGGACATTGTGAGGAGGGAGCAGCATGCATGGGACATTGTGAGGAGGGGGCAGCAAGCATGGGACATTGTGAGGAGGGAGCAGCATGCATGGGACATTGTGAGGAGGGAGCAGCATGCATGGGACACTGTGAGGAGGGGGCAGCATGCACGGGACACTGTGAGGAGGGGGCAGCATGCATGGGACATTGTGAGGAGGGGGCAGCATGCATGGGACACTGAGGAGGGGGCAGCATGCATGGGACATTGTGAGGAGGGGGCAGCATTCATGGGACATTGTGACGAGGGAGCAGCATGCATGGGACATTGTGAGGAGGGGGCAGCATGCATGGGACATTGTGAGGAGGGGGCAGCATGCATGGGACATTGTGAGGAGGGGGCAGCATGCATGGGACATTGTGAGGAGGGGGCAGCATGCATGGGACATTGTCCTCACATCATGCTGCTCCCTCCTCACAATGTACAGATCATATTCCATAATCGAGGAAGGTGTGGTGGATATACAGTAGTTTATAAGGGAGGGCAGTGTGGTGTTTATTAGGGGCAGTGTCACAGTCACAGTATATAAGTGGGGACGGTGTGGTGGGAATATTTTATACTCATGCTATGTTTTGATGTGCCTGTGGTGATTCCCATTGGGGGGGGGTTCGTTTCTTATTGATACTTTTTAAAGTGTGCTACAGAGTAGATCTGCCTTAAACAGATGTCGTGTGCGAAAACTCAGTTTTACGTTGTCACTAAGGGGCGCGACCACTTAAAGTGCCTAGGGCAGCACGAAGGCAAAATACAGCCCTGGCTACATCTCTACCCTACTGGTAGCTACATCTCTACCCTACTGGTAGCTACATCTCTACCCTACTGGTAGCTACATCTCTACCCTACTGGTAGCTACATCTCTGCCCTACTGGTAGCTACATCTCTGTCCTCCCGGTAGCTACATCTCTGCCCTACTGGTAGCTACATCTCTGCCCTACCGGTAGCTACATCTCTGTCCTCCCAGTAGCTACATCTCTGCCCCCCAGGTAGCTACATCTCTACCTTACCTTTAGCTACATCTTTGTCCTACCGGTAGCTACATCTCTGCCATACTAGTAGCTATATCTCTACCCTATCGGTAGCTACATCTCTGCCCTACTGGTAACTACATCTATGCCCTACTGGTAGCTACATCTCTACCCAACCGGTAGCCACATCTGTGCCCTATCGGTAACTATATCTCTTCCCTACTGGTAGCTACATCTCTGCCCTACCAGTATCTATATCTCTGCCCTACCGGTAGCTACATCTCTGCCCTACTGGTAGCTACATCTCTGCCCTACCAGTAGCTATAGTAGCTATATCTTTGTCCTACCAGTAGCTACATCTTTGCCCTCCCGGTAGCTACATCTCTCCCCTACCAGTAACTATAGCTCTCCCCTCCCGGTAGCTACATCTCTGCCCTCCCGGTAGCTACGTCTCTCCCCTACCAGTAAGTATATCTCTCCCCTCCCGGTACCTACATCTCTGCCCTACCAGTAGTTACATCTTTGCCCTACCGATAGCTACATCTCTGCCCTCCCAGTAGCTACATCTCTACCCTACTGGTAGCTACATCTCTACCCTACTGGCAGCTACATCTCTGCCGTACCAGTAGCTACATCTCTGCCGTACCAGTAGCTATATCTTTGCCCTCCTGGTAACTACATCTCTGCCCTACTGGTAGCTACATCTCTGCCGTACCAGTAGCTATATCTTTGCCCTCCTGGTAGCTACATCTCTACCCTACTGGCAGCTACGTCTCTGCCCTACTGGTAGCTACATCTCTGCCCTACTGGTAGCTACATCTCTGCCGTACCAGTAGCTATATCTTTGCCCTCCTGGTAGCTACATCTCTACCCTACTGGCAGCTACGTCTCTGCCCTACTGGTAGCTACATCTCTGCCCTACTGGTAGCTACATCTCTGCCGTACCAGTAGCTATATCTTTGTCCTACCAGTAGCTATATCTTTGCCCTCCTGGTAGCTACATCTCTACCCTACTGTTAGCTACATCTCTACCCTACTGGTAGCTACATCTCTACCCTACTGGTAGCTACATCTCTACCCTACTGGTAGCTACATCTCTGCCCTACTGGTAGCTACATCTCTGCCCTACTGGTAGCTACATCTCTGCCCTACTGGTAGCCACATCTGTGCCCTACGGGTAGCTACATCTCTGCCCTACTGGTAGCTACATCTCTGCCCTACTGGTAGCTACATCTCTGCCCTACCGGTAGCTACATCTCTGTCCTCCCAGTAGCTACATCTCTGCCCTACCGGTAGCTACATCTCTGCCCTACTGGTAGCTACATCTCTGCCCTACTGGTAGCCACATCTCTACCCTACGGGTAGCTACATCTCTGCCCTACTGGTAGCCACGTAACTGACCAACTTATCTATTTTTATAATATTAAATTAATATTTACAACAATTCTAACCCTAAGGTACTGTTCTGCTGCCCTGACTTACTCCCATTCTCATGTCAATCATAACATGAGGCTAAAGCTGGGTTCACACTAAACGACAGCGACAACGACGTCGCTGTTACGTCACCATTTTCTGTGACGTAGCAGCGACCTTGTAAGTCGCTGTTATGATCGCTGCTTAGCTGTCAAACACAGCAGAAGCAGCGATCATAAGGTCGCTGTGCTACATGTTCAGAGAGCAGGGAGCCGCGCTTAGCGCTGGCTCCTTGCTCTCCTGCAGCACACATCGGGTTAATTAACCCGATGTGTGCTGCAGCTACATGTCACAGTGCAGAGAGCAGGGAGCCGCGCGCACTGCTTAGCGCTGGCTCCTTGCTCTCCTTGCTACAGTATACATCGGGTTAATTACCCGATGCATACTGCAGCCACATGTCACAGTGCAGGAGCCGGCGCTGGCAGCAAGGGCGGAGGCTGGTAACCAGCGTAAACATCGGGTAACCAGGGAAAGGTCTTCCCTTGGTTACCCGATGTTTACGCTGGTTACAGCTTACCGCAGCTGCCAGTGCCGGCTCCTGATCGCTTCATTTCGTCGCTCTCTCGCTGTCACACACAGCGATGTGTGTGTCACAGCGGGAGAGTGACGACCAAAAAATGAAGCTGGACATTCAGCAACGACCGGCGACCTCACAGCAGGGGCCAGGTCGTTGCTGGATGTCACACACAGCGACAGCGACGGGACGTCGCTGCAACGTCACAGAAAATGGTGACGTAGCAGCGACGTCGTTGTCGTCGTCGTTATGTGTGACACCAGCTTAAGGCAGAATTAGGAGTTTCTCAATGAATAGTTGATAACACAGAAGGAGTGATTCATACCATATAACCTGTTGCCGCAGGAATAAGAACATTTTTATGAATGTTCCTTTATTCTACTTGTGGGATAAGAGCTTTCAATCACCACTGGGTGACAATACCCCAAGGGCACGTTCAGCAAAAAAAAAGAATAAAAAAAAGTTTTGAGTGAGATCAGTGAATGGCGTTTACATCCACGGTCGTCTCATTTAGGAATGAAAGTGAAGCCTTCGGGGATCTGTGCTCCGCTCCAATAGTGATATATGAAAGTGAAGCAAACACTTCTTCCTCGTTCCACATGAGACCCTCAACTCTAAGGAGTGTTCAAGTGAAGGACACACTACAAGTCTGTTCTGTCCTACCCACATATTAGTCACGATAAGTAATGGAGATCAAACACTGCTCTGAACTCAGCGTCAAAGATGACAGGAGGAACCCCAGCGAGAAAGTAGAAAACATAACAATAAAGCCTGGGTGACTCGGTGTCTAAAGTTGGTGCACACCTGATGATTGTTCACCTCACAGCTTACCTTTACTGGCACTGTGATGCCCCAAAGTGGTTTTGTATGTGTATTTAAGATGTAGCAAAGCTGATAGCTACCTTATTATGTTTGTGTGGCACCTCAGTGGTCATAGGAGCCACAGTGGCGTTGTTCTCGTCACCGGGGGCAATGCTATGCCTGGAAGCAGCGGGGAAATCTCCATGTCAGGTACAATCACACACAACACTTCCCAACACAGGCCAGAAGGTGGAGCTCAAGTCCTGGTTGGGACGAGCTTCCCTGTGCATTCTGGGCTGGGGAGGGGTTAGACAAAAAAACAGGAAGAGGGACCTCAGAACATGAGGGGCGAAAGATAGCTGTTGTGAAAGCTTTCCAGGACCGAGCACAAGAATCGGGACACTGGGGTCCTCGACTGTCAGGTGCTAACGGCCCAGCAGTAAAACCCGGACAGCAGGAGATTCCACATCTCCTAGCTCACCAGAGGTTCCCAAGGAGAAGTAGCACAATAGAGCCTGGGCCCGCAGAGATACAAGCGGGCCTTGCATCCGACTCACACTGCTCACCACAAGGGGCAAGGCATATAGCATTTAAGAAGAGGGACGCTGTGCTGCTTCAGGCCACAGCGACCCACGCACAGAGCGCACTAAGGAAGGCCTCCTGACAAGGAGAGATTCCCCGCTGCTACCAGGATGACCGGACCACTGTAACTTTGGGACCACAAAGACTAACCAGTAAATGGTAAAAGAAACTACAGGCCTGTGTGTCCAGTTATTGTCGGCTCCTCAGTCCTGCACCCCAGCGCACACCACCGTAGACCATCACCCCCATCATCCTCGCTGGGGCCTAGCTTCACCTGCGGAAAGCTGAACTATCCTAGCTGCGACACCACCCGCCCCAAAGGACAGCGACCACAACGGTGGCTAATCCCTGCCTGCATAACACGAGACAACTACTACGCCCAACATCCTTCATCGTCATCATCCCACCATCCATTCTCTTTTGGTGTACACCTCGGGCCACGAAGCTGGGCAGGGCCACCCGTGATAACCAAGACCCAACATCACCAGCCCGGCGACTAGTGTTTCAACCCCTACACCGGGGTGCTACATATGCACTCTGTTAACGTTTTCCTTTCCAGATATTGCATATGAGAATTCAGTACATAGAAGTGGTATATACAGTTTAGACCAAAAGTATAGACACACCTTCTCATTCAAAGAGTTTTCTTTATTTTCATGACTCTGAAAATTGTAGATTCACATTGAATTGTCGATTCACAACACAACTGATGGTCCCAACCCCATTTATAAGGCAAGAAATCCCACTTATTAAACCTGACAGGGCACACCTGTGAAGTGAGAACCATTTAGAAGGAGAGTGATGGGATGCTATGCCAGATAACCTGGTCTCCACAGTCACCAGACCTGAACCCTATCGAGATGGTTTGGGGTGAGCTGGACCGCAGAGTGAAGGCAAAAGGGCCAACAAGTGCTAAGCATCTCTGGGAACTCCTTCAAGACTGTTGGAAACCATTACCGGTGACTACCTCTTGAAGCTCATCAAGAGAATGCCAAGAGCAAAGCAGTAATCAAAGCAAAAGGTGGCTACTTTGAAGAACCTAGAATATAAGACATATTTTCAGTTGTTTCACACTTTTTTGTTAAGTATTTCATTCCACATGTGCTAATTTCATAGTTTTGATGCCTTCAATGTGAATCTACAATTTTCAGAGTCATGAAAATAAAGAAAACCCTTTGAATGAGGTGGTGTGTCCAAACTTTTGGTCTGTACTGTATATATAAACGACGTGATATACCTGTTAAGTTCTGCAATTACAAGGCTGTTAAGGGTTAACTAAGCTGCACTTCTTTTCATATACAACATATAGGTCTCCTGGTAGAACAACATGACCATATCTCTAGGCTCAACAGGGAAGGAGAGGAGACATTTTGTGTGGGTGAGTAGATCTGGAGAAGCTGAGGGGGAAGGTAAGAGAGCAGCCAGAGCCCCTGTATATTCAAAAACCAGACATTTCACTGCAGATAATTGTGTGGTCAAGATTGTGCAAACCAGCAAAAAGAGAAGCTAAGGAATCATTGCATCTGAAGTATAACCATATATCCATGAATAGGAATTGAGCCTGTTTGGAAGCATCATCCATCTGGATGTACCTATGCGAACTTACAACAAAGTAATTGTGTTACAGAATATGTAATGACAGAACAGGGGCCGCTAGACTGGCCCTCATACTCGAGACCCTGCGCTGTCCCTTATCTCAGAGGTAAGCTTGATGGTAGTCAGGTCTGAGCCCCCAGCATGACCCTTTCTCCTGTCCAAGCCTTGATCTTACTCCCCCTACCATGGGAGCGGGCCGGAAACCCAGTAACAAAACCCCCACAGAAAAGACATGGACATGGGAGAACAAAACTATCACGATTCCTCTGTGCAGAACATCTTGCACTGGAGATGCTCTGCTGTGTTTTCTGGACTCCTGAGCTGGCAGGTTGATTGACTGTGCAGGATTCCATTCTGGTTCTGGGAGGTGTGTGCTCAGGTGTTTCATATTTCTGGTAATTGCTCTGCTTCTTTATTGAGCATGCTCCCCCAGAACCTTGCCAGTTGTACATTCTGGTTTGGTAGTTGTGATGTTAACCTGTGTCTTTGCTTTGTTCTGATTCCTCTTCTCTGACCCCGGACTGTTGTTTGACTTCTCTCTGCCCGCTCCTGTTCCTGTTGTGACTTCTTGGCTTTTGTCCATGGACCGTTATCTGACTACGTCTCAGTTTTCTCCCTGAAGTTATTACATGTCTTCCTGGAATCCTGACCCTGGATCGTGACCTGACTACGCCTCTGTGTACTCCCTGTGTCCATAAATGTCCTCCTGTTATCAGACCCCGGCTTTCCTGACTACTCTTCCATCTGTCCTACCTGTAAGTAGTGGCTTGCATTACAGAAACCTTGTACACATTGCAATCAAACACAAAGGGGAGACAATATGTGTACAGGGGAGTAACTAAATGGTTAGGGAATAAACTCACAACAGGGGAACGTTCACACCACGCAGAATAGCAACTGTAATTTACCATGAACGGAATAATCACTGAGACCGGGATCGCTGGAGCGATGCTGAAGCTATCTTCGGCGATCTCCCCAGCCTTAAATACAAAGAGACCAGCTCTATAATGTAATTAGCAGCCTGGCTCTCAGAAAAGTTGCACACTGCTCCAAAAAAGATTAACTCCTTCATGACTGTGAGCAGGGAACCAATTCAGCCGACGCCCAGCAAAGTTGAGCACTTAAAAGAGACCAGGTTGCCTTTCGAATTCTGCAGTGTGAACAGAGTCCAACTCCGTAGTAGTAATCCGCATGTGCGGATCCGGACAGCGCATGACAAAAAGTGTTGTTTTCTACTGCCTCACTGTTTTGTGGACTAATCAGAGTGCACCACATTACACCACAGTGCCAGGAAACAGGTAAATTGAGTGCATTCTGGCATCACAAACTGGTCAGATGATCCCACTAAAATCGGAAGGCTAGGCTGACTTTTATCTAATGTGTATGGATGCTGTAAGTTAGCTACTTCTCGTCAACATCCACAACCTGGCCAGGAAAAGGAGTACAGCTTAGTAATGCCATGCCTATTTCTTCCTGCATTGTTAATATAGACAGCATATCAGAGTATTTTTGTCACAGATGTGTCACAGGTGACAGACAGACATGTGGTTTCTGGCAGTAGAAGGTCACAGCGTCTGGCTGTGAAAAATACTCCCTGATTTTCTGTTGTTCCTGCCGGTTGTTTTCATTGTACTAGGTAGCTTTCCTTCTGGGTTTGCATCTCTTCCCCTTTAAGACCCAGCGGAGCTCTCCCTCCATCCAGCTACTGGTTATCAGTATTCTCCATGTGCCTAAATACTTCCATGTTCCTTGGACTGGTGCTGGTGATATTATTTAGTTCATTCAAACTCTGGTTGCAAGCAGGTGGCTTGCACTCATTTGTGGTGTCATTGCTGAACTTCTACCTGAGTCACCTGTGGATAATTTAGTCAAGCTCTTGTTGTAAGCAGGTAGCTTGTACTCATCTGTGGTATCTTTGCTGAACTTCTAGCTGAGTCATCTGTGGATAATTCATTCAAGCTCTGGTTGCAAGCAGGTGGCTTGCACTCATCTGTTGTATGATTACTGAACGTCTACCTGAGTCATCTGTGGATAATTCATTCAAGCTCTGGTTGCAAGAAGGTGGCTTGCTCTTATCTGTAGTATCGTTGCTGAAACCTTGCTGAACTTCTATCTGAGTCATCTGTGGATAAGTAGTTCATGCATTTTTCCCCTGGTGTCATCATTGTGTCTTCTATAGTGTTTAGCGGGGTTGACGAAGAGCTCATCCCATCCGTACCCTATTTAGGGTCCAGCAGTAGGGATAACTAAGGTCAGGTATCCTGCTCGGCGCATGGGTGGTGAGGGACCCCAGGAACCAGCAGTAGGTTTGATCAGGGGGTCACCGCACAAGGGATATCTAGGGTCAGATATCCAGCTTGGGGCATAGGTGCGGAACCTATCTAGGGTGGTGAGGGACCCCAGGGACCAGCAGTAGGTTTGATCAGGGGGTCACCGCACAAGGGATATCTAGGGTCAGGTAGCCAGCTTGGGGCATAGGTGCGGAACCTATCTAGGGTGGTGAGGAACCCCAGGGACCAGCAGTAGGTTTTGTCAGGGGTCACCGCACTCGGGATACCTAGGGTCAGGTATCCAGCTGGGCGCATAGGTCCAGAACCTAACTAAGGTGGTAAGGGAAGTCAGGGTCAGGTATCCAGCTTGGCTCATAGGTGCGGAACCTATCTAGGGTGGTGAGGGAAGTCAGGGTCAGGTATCCGGCTCAGCGCATAGGTGCGGAACCTATCTAGGGTGGTGAGGGAAGTCAGGGTCAGGTATCCGGCTCAGCGCATAGGTGCGGAACCTATCTAGGGTGGTGAGGGAAGTCAGGGTCAGGTATCCGGCTCAGCGCATAGGTGTGGAACCTATCTAGGGTGGTGAGGGAAGTCAGGGTCAGGTATCCGGCTCAGCGCATAGGTGTGGAACCTATCTAGGGTGGTGAGGGAAGTCAGGGTCAGGTATCCGGCTCAGCGCATAGGTGTGGAACCTATCTAGGGTGGTGAGGGAAGTCAGGGTCAGGTATCCGGCTCAGCGCATAGGTGTGGAACCTATCTAGGGTGGTGAGGGAAGTCGGGGTCAGGTATCCGGCTCAGGGCATAGGTGCGGAACCTATCTAGGGTGGTGAGGGAAGTCAGGGTCAGGTATCTGGCTCAGGGCATAGGTGCGGAACCTATCTAGGGTGGTGAGGGAAGTCAGGGTCAGGTATCCGGCTCAGGGCATAGATGCGGAACCTATCTAGGGTGGTGAGGGACCCCAGGGACCAGCAGTAGGTTCGGTCAGGGGGTCACTATCTTCCCCTTACTTAGACACAGGGTTTCCCTTCCCATTCTCTTGGTACTTCCCCATACCTAGCATGATAATTTTATGTATTATGGCCGCTGAAATAAATTGTAGACAACTGAAAGTCTGTAAATATTGATAGAGTACAGTCCTCTCCCCATAGAGATAAGGGAGCTACAGGGGTGAAGTATACATAGCCTTATATGTGTATATTATTGTCCTCAGCGATACAATAGGCTTTAAAATCATGAGATGACTCTGCTGATTCTGCCCCAGTTTATACAGCAAAGCTGTCATGTGAGATACAGAATGTAGGAAGTCCCAGCACAAGTAACCAGTGTGATAGTCACAATGAAAAATGTATAAAATCAATGATCTTTTTTATTGATAGCCCAATTTATCAATATGATAAATTCCCTGTAATGTATTATTGCATTGATGATGATTTATTTGGTTTTATGCGTTTCTCATTGCCAGGTAGGATCCAGCCTCCAGGTTTGCAGCCATTTGTCCTCTATACGGCACAAGGCAGGAGCTGGACAGTCTCGCAGCCCTCATTTCCATAGAATGATGTATGTCGGGGGAACCTCTGACCCATTTTAATATTCATAAGGAGATTAAAGCAACCACAGGGGACACAAATGTAATAATTTTTTGTGCATCACTTGAGACGTCTGCCTGCATAATCGCCTATTTAACAACCTCAACAAGATAGAATTTCCCAAGGTGCAAGGAATCAATAATACGTGGACGTGTCCATTAAAAGAGATGTCCACCTAAAACCACTGCAAATCAGCAACAATCTGCAAATGACTAACATTTTCCACATGCGGATGTGTAGATTCAGAGGCAGATCTGCTTCCAAATTTCTAAAATACATTTCAAAAAATGAAATATGCATTGACATTTTAAAGAGGATCTGTTACTTGCCAAAAATATCCAATAGTTGTACCTGGTGTAAATGCCACTGTTCTCCTGAATCCGGCGCTGTTTTTCTTTTCTTTCTGCGCCTCTCCGTTCCTGAGATATGGCCCCTTTTTCCCTATATGTACAACTAGTCTTTTTAGCCAAGTGGGCGAGATCCTCAACTGTTCTTTGTGGGTGTGTTCTTAATGGCCACACCCATTTGTACAAGACTGGATTTATGCACAATAAAGAGAAGGCCATATCTCAAGAAGGGAAAGGCATAGGAAGAAAAGAAAAACAGCGCTGGATTCGGGAGAACAGCGGCTTTAATACTTGGTAAAATAAATAAATATTTATGGCAAGCATCTTCTTTAAAGGATATTGTCCTCAAAAGAAAAAATATCATTTATAAATGATCTCAGTACTCTTTTACAATTTCTTAGTTATTTGTTGTCTTTGGGAAGTTGATTGACAAGCGATATAGTTGTCACTAGTTCTCAGATGGTTGTCACCCATCTCTTCTGGAGCCTAAATAGCAAATACAATCAACTGCTATAAAGGGTTATAGAGTTTTTCTCATAATAATCACATAACCAATGGACACCACACCTTGTAAGGGTCTGTTCCTGATCACTAGTGGTCCAACCACTGAGACCCCATCAATCTGGAAAATTAAGAAAGTCTATTGGACACCTGGAGACAGCTGAGATAACTGAGTCCCATGGATTTTTAATTTACCAGTAGTGCACAGAGAATTGGGCCCAAGTGTCATGGCGGGGCAAGGGAACACCCATCGTGCGGAGCAATACAGAGGGGAAACCAAGCAAGATGTTAAGGAAGGCCCTGGCGATAGGGAGAGGAGTCACCACCTCCCACTCACCTGTGACTGATCTCTCAGCTTCCTAATGTCCTTAGACGGGTCCTTCCACCCATGCACCATCACATGTTTAGGCCTTGGCTGACTCTGAACTTACCCTGGCTAGTGAGCCGGCCAGCAAGACACTAGTCCCACGACTACAATAAAACAATATATGAAAGTTAAGACAAATATCAGTTGAGATAACGTAGTCCCATAGATTTTTAATTTACAATACTGCACAGATAATTGGCTACAAGTGTCATGTCGGGGTGAGGTAATGCCCATAATGCAGAGCAACATAGAGGGAAAACCAGGGAAGATGTTACGGAAGGTCCTGGCAATAGGGAGAGGGGTCACCACCTTACACTCACCTGTGACTGATCCCTCAGCTTCTTAATGTCCTTAGATGGGTCCTTCCCCCCATGCATAGAGGGAAAACCAGGGAAGATGTTATGGAAGGCCTTGGCAATAGGGAGAGGGGTCACCACCTCACACTCATCTGTGACTGACCCTTCAGCTCCCTAATGTCCGTAGACGGGTCTGTCCCCCCATGCACCATCACATGTCTAGGCCTTGGCTGACTCTGAACTTACCCTGGCTAGTGAGCAGGCCAGCAAGAACACTAGTCCAACTACTACAATAAAATAACATGAGAAAGTTAAGACAAACAGGTGGAAAAAGACTCAACAAAAAGCATTCTTCAGCAAGAAACTTCACAGCTGGAACTGAAACGACACCTCAGCTATGCAGAGATGAGCTCCTTCAACGTGGTCAGGATAAATAATCTATCAGCGGTATGGAGTAAAGCCAGGAGTGGGTATATATAAATGAAGGATGTGATAACAATATGTTGCAGCTGTGATTAAGGCTAAGAGTAATCTCAGTCAGTAAAGAAAAAGTTCTTAACCCTTTCAGCAACAACAGAAAGTAAATCCACTTCAACACAAGATGTAAACTGCGGACACGACATACTCGTGACAGCATGGCCACAAGTCCCCATAGGGCCCATTTACAAATTTACAACTTTATCACATCTCATGATATGCAGTATTAAAACATCTATGGTGGTGATCAGTGATTACGTGAAGCTTGTGGGACCCAATGCAATATCTCCAAAATGTCCCTCAACTGTCACAGGTCTAGTGGTTTTCACACTTGAACCAAAGGGTCCTTTTGGGCCCCCTTAGACCTCAGTATCTGGGTGTGACTGAAACCCCTGCACCCATATTAGTTATGCCCCTGGTAGCAATAAACCAATGACCATGTGACAGGGGAACATTAATATTAGGTAAAAGGAGCAATGTGTTTTTAAATGATCCATTCAGTTTTACTAAGACCCTTCAGCCCCCACCTAAAACTTCGGACCTTGTAGATTTAGATATCATCAGACCCAGTTGAAAAGAATAGAATGTATATCTCTACGTCCTTCTTGGTGCAAATTTTACTAAGCCGAGTATAATGTATGCAAAATAGGGTTGCATTTGCTGGAGGCCATATATCAACAACTACAATAGGAGTTATCCGCAGTCCTGATCGTTTCCATTTTTGTATTTCCATATTACACTCATCACTGTCTAAACATTTTCACTGGATTTTGGGCTTAATCTGATTTTAAGAACTAGGAATATTTTTTATAATTGTATCAACACTCTTATCTATGGATTGTTACCTATGGACTTTATAAAATACTAGTTGTAGTACCCGGCGTTGCCCAGGATAGTAACTGTCTCTCTGTCTCTCTCCCAGTCTCTGTCTGTTTGTTTCCCTGTCTGTCACTTTCTCTATATCTCTTTGTCTGTCTCTTTGTCTGTCTCTTTCCCTGTCTGTCTCTCTATCGCTTTTCCTACGTGTCTCTGTCTGTCTCTTTCCCTGTCTTTCCCTGGCTGTCTCTTTGTCTTTGTCTGTCTCTTTGTCTGTCTTTGTCTTTCTCTTGGTCTGTCTTTGTCTCTTTCCCTGTCTGTCTGTTTCTGTCTGTCTCTTTCCTTGTCTGTCTCTTTCCCTTTCTGTCTCTTTCCCTGTCTGTCTCTTTCCCTGTCTGTCTCTTTCCCTGTCTGTCTCTTTCCCTGTCTGTCTGTTTCTGTCTGTCTCTTTCCCTGTCTGTCTCTCTCCCTGTCTGTCTGTGTTTGTCTGTCTCTTTCCCTGGCTGCATTGTGACACGCGAACATTCCTCTGAAGTTCTGGCTGCATTGTGGCTCCCAGATCCATGGACTTTAATGGAGGCAGGTTTTTTGGCGAATAACTGTAAAACATGGAGTTAAAATTTCCCCTCAAAACATAAGGGTGCTTTACACGCTAACGATATATCGTTGGGGTCACGGTGTTTGTGACACACATCCGGCGTCGTTAGCGACATCGCAGTGTGTGACTAAAAGGAGCGACGATCATCGATCGAAAAAACGGCAAAAATCGTTGATCGTTGACACGTTGCTCCTTTTCATAATATCGGTGGTGGTGCATGCCGCTGGTTGTTCGTCGTTCCTGCGGCACCACACATCGTTATGTGTGACACCGCAGGAACGACGAACATCTCCTTACCTGCGTCCACCGGCAATGCGGAAGGAAGGAGGTGGGTGGGATGTTACGTCCCGCTCATCTCCGCCCCTCCGCTTCTATTGGACGGCTGCTTAGTGACGTCGCTGTGACGCCGAACGCATCTCCCCCTTGAAGGAGGGATTGTTTGGTGTCTCCAGCGACGTCACTGAACAGGTATGTGCGGGTGACGCTGCCGTAGCAATGTTGTTCACTACGGCACCGATCACCACATGTCGCCAGAACGACGGGGGTGGGTGCTATCGCTTGCGACATCGCTAGCAATCACTAGCGATGTCGCAACGTGTAAAGCACCCTATAGTCTATGATGTTCCCTGAGTCAAATGAGGTGTATGTGCAAAATTTCGGGATTGTACATGCAACGGTACAGATTGCTTTAGTGGACATACACGCCCACACACACACACACACACACACATACACACACACACACATACATACACGCACACACACACACACACACACATACACACACACACATACACACACACACACACACATACACACACTCACACACACACATATATGAACTATAGATCTTGAATTATTGATTACTTTTAGGGTATCTATTCTTAAGTGGGGACTATTTTTGGTGTTTATATAGACACTTTTAAGCAATATTGTTTTGGTATTTCAAACACTATATGCATAGAAGTATTGCCCCCCCCCCCTGCATTACACAAACAGGAGCTCCTATGAAATCCCATCCTGTCCCATCCCACACATCTTGGTCACATCGCATTGTGGATTGCAGAACAGCTTTAGTGCCCGCTTGTCATTAAGGTTCCTTTCTATCCTGCAGTGATCTAACAGGTAGTTGTAACCTCAGCTGCAGCCACTCCCTTCTACTATTAACATCAGCTCCTCACTCTTCTCTGTGCTGGCTATAGCTCATACCTATGGTGTCCATGTGGAAGGAGCTCGTTGCTGCATAGCTGAGGTGTCGTTACTCTTGCAGCTGTGAAGTTTCCTATTGAAGAAACCAAGGAGTGTTTTTTGTTTTGTCTTTTTCAATCCGTTTGTCTTTCTTATCTTCAGTTATCTTATTGCAGTGTAATGGAAATCACTAGTGAGGGTGAGTTCAGGGCCAACAAGGGCTTAGGCACATGATCGGCGCATGGGGAAAGACCCATCTAGGTACGCTAGGGAATGTGGAGATCAGCCTCAGGTGTGTGTTAGGAGGTGACCCCGCTCCCCTTTCCCTAGCGCAAGGGCCTACCATTGTATTGTGTACACTTTGTGTTGCGTCGGTCACTGGGAGTCTTCCCCTCCCCCGGCGTAACATTACTCTTGTGTTACCGCTGTGTAGTGCCAGACGCCGGGAAACCATTTGTACTGGGTGTGCCAGCTGTAGTCACATAGTGACAAATGCATTGCTTCACCCAAAAGTCTACCTATGCCAGTTGACTGTGACTCGCCCACCCCAGGGCTATGGGACACCCTGTGCCGGGCCGGACTAGTCCGGGGGTAGTCAGTGGTGGCGGGGCCAGACTCCGTGGCCCTGGTGGGTGTCAGTTAAATATGGCTGGTGACTTGGGGTTTGTGTTCGTGACGCCACCTGTGGTATGCGGCTATTAAGCCGCCGCTGCTGTGTGAGGCCTCCGGGGTGATGATATGCCAGCAATGGTGGTACTGCTCCCCACAGGTGGAGTGGTGCCCCGGGGACACTGTTGGTGCTCATGAGAGTCTATGGTGTTGTGTGGATAACACGGTGCAGGGCCGACAGGCAATGAAAGAAACAGGCACAAACAACAGTCTCTTTACCTTCTCCTCTTTTACTTCACAAACGGTTAGTCCTGGGAGACCGTTACAGGTGGCAGAGGGCTCCGGCCGGCCTGGAAGTAACTGAGATGTCGTTTTGGCCAGATGAGTATGAGGCCTACTCCTGTTCTTTTCCTTACTGTGATAGGACCCTGCTCTCTGCATTTAGCAATGGCCCTCTTGTTGCTGGGACCGGTGGTACATCCCTTTCCCTCTGTGGTAGGCTGCACAGGCCCTCTCTGGTGCTTCTCTGCTGGAGTCCACACCGGGCCCTGATGATGCAGCTGTACCTTCGGGCTGTTTATGGGCCAGGTGCTTGCAGCTCTCCTGCCCTTCGGATTCGGCTACCAGGGAGTATTTTAGGCCCTGGTGGCCACAGACTCCGATGTCCGAGTCTCTTCTGTGCCTCTCTGCTCCTCCTGCTTCACTGGGCCAAGCTGCTCCAGCTCTAGGCCCCAGTTCCACAGGACAGCACTACTCTGCGTCTGCTTGCTCTGACTTCTCTCTACAGACTGACCACTAACTCCTCCCTCAAGCCAGGCTTAAGGAATGCTCCCTGGAACTCCAGGTTCAGAGCTCCCCCTGCTGGCCTGAGGGAGAACTGCGTTGGATGTTAAACTTACTGGCTAATAGACCTCCCAATTACCTCCAGGCTCAGAATTAACCCATTGGAGGGGCAATGCTGTTGTGGCGACCAGGTCCTGGGGCGCCACAACTGTCTCCAAAAAGCAAAATGGTACCTCGAAAATGTCTGTAGAGGCACAGCCAACAAGTATCCTTCCCTTTACTGATGAAGGGCAAGAACCCCGAAACAGCTGTCTGCTGATGGAGGTTATTTCCTTATGCAAAAGACTTGGGTTCTGAGTGGCTTATTCCAAAAAGTGGCTTTAGAGCGCCAGCTTTATACCTTTTGGAGGACAGTTAATATGCATATTGGCTTGAAAGGCTCTTCTATCTACGGTGTGAGAACCATCATCACTTGGCCTTATCACACCCCTCGCCATCATTCTGGGCACACAGTGGGTGCTAAGTACTTTCCTTGATCTGATGCCCACTAGTGGACTGTTGGCGTGCCCGCGAGTGAAGTGTCAAGGCCTGGTATGAGCACAGCTGGGCACTGTCAGTGTAGGAGGATGTTGATGGCACTCGGCCGCCGTCTGAATTTTTCTGTATCCACCCAGCAGATTCCGTCTGAGGTTAAAATATCTCAGAAGACTGGACAGCAGCAGAAATTACCAGGAGGCTTTTCATTTGCCGTAATGATTTGGATTTTTGGTCCTCGGAGGTTAATTGGACAGTGCAGGATAACGAAGATGTCATCAGAGAATCACCTATTAGTTAAATCGGGGGAGGGGGGTTGTTTTGTTTTGGGGGTTTTTTTGCAATATTATAACATGCATTAAAACAAAAAATTAGTAATTTGCAATTCCCACATTGGCCACTGGGGCTTTTTTAGACTCTAACTTCCTGTTGTTTCAGGAAATGCACATGTACATTAGCAGCAACAGACCACGCCTATCTTTTGTATTGAAGCATCTAATGTGCGTGTGCAAAGGTCATTGTGATGGGAAGGGGAGCAGTGCCAGCTCTGATTGGTGGATTCTGTATTACCAGCTGTGTATACAGGTATTACCCGTTATTGTAATCCTGTCTCTGATGATAAGGACCTTGATGAAAAGTCTTCCTGAAAAGGCAGGAAGTATGAATCTTAAATAGTCACAGTGGAGCTCCACTCTACCCGCGATTGTTAGAGGTAGTTCCTGGCTGTAAACCCGCTCCATACACCCACTTCCGACTTGAGCCCTACATGGTGGATGTTGTGAAGGGGTAAAGAAATAAAAAGTATAATAAGAGCTCCAATTAGAAGTTTGGAGTACACCTCATAACCCCCTTTGCTTCCTGACTTCCTGTTCGCGGGGGAACAATACACTTCTGATGATTAAGATGATTGACAGTTCACTAAACTGGCTCAAACTGTGCATGCTCTCATGCTGCTGTATGAAGCTGGACAGCCCTAGTGATCCAGCTGACTTTAGAGCAGTTCTTACAAGCTCTATTGGAGAGAGCTTGTAAGTGCTGTATTTCTTGTGTAGCAAACTGGCTACTGCTGATAGTCTGCAGCAACGACCAGTAAACTAGATCCCACCAATATTGAGAACAGAGAGATCTAATTAGAAGTAAATCGCAATCTTGCTTGTTTTCACAGAAATCAGTCAATCCCTTTAAGTGGTTAAGAATTGGATTGGATACTTTTTTGGAAATAGCCTTTCTTAAAATAGCCCTCCCTTTAAAGTTGTTATGCTCTTAAAATATTGCAATCATAGTATTATATAGCAATGTGTACTTTCAATTGCTCATTTTGCCTTTCTACCCAGGAAATTCTTCTCTTTTCTCTACTCTATGTAATAAGATGTAGCTGGAAAGAGAAAATTGCAAAAATAGGGTCTTATTCAATGTAAATATTGAGAGAAATATTCTGAAGAGGCTCCCTTCTAAGGTTGTGATGATCACAACCACCATGAAAACCACTGTTTGATATCTACTCTATGTAGAAACAGGACATCTCTTGTCCCTGCATAAATCTCTCCCCCCTTCAGCTCCTGACCCAGCTGTTCCCACTTCACCCCTGCCATGGACTTTTCCATCGACTTATAAAGGGAATATAGTGCTTAAAAAAATTCAGCCAGTAAGTTTTTAATCATGTGATGTCAAAGACCTAATGGAAAAGAGAAGAATTAACTGGGTAGAAGAGCAAAATTAACAATTTTAAGTACACAGTGACATTTCATGATTGCAATATGTTAAGAAGATACAAATTTTGATAGGAATGATTCTTCAAAGGATGCAATTATTTGCAATAGTTTTCCTTGAAGACTGCAGACTTTACACATGACATTGCTGAATAACAGTGTGCAACATAGTAAATGAAGGAGACACTGAAGCTTCTGCAGAAACCCTTAATGCAGGAGTCTCCTAGACAGCAGGCATTTCTCCTACCCTGTGAGGACTAATAATAGGATGTTATGATGCGGTTTGGATGTGAAGGTTAATGGCATAGCAATGTTATGGAACAGAAAAATTAAGGATGGAAAATCAACCTTGAAGTCCTGAGCTGCCTGAGAAGATTACACACTGATAGTCCGTGCACTGTGTGATTGGAGGCCGGTGCTGGAAGTTTGGGGACACGAGGTTCACTGATAATACTGATGTTGTGGGAATCCACGGACAACAATATAAAAATAAAAAATATCAACACATATTATTCAAAACTGGTGCAAAGGGCAATACACTAGTCACAAATAGCAACCAATTAGGATACAGCTTTGGCCTCTGTAAAATAAAACTTTTTATTATGAAGAGCCCTTTATTAAAAGGAAATCTCTTGGTTTGTATCATGCCTTCGGCGCTCCCCTTGTTCACCGGTCTGGTCCCTATGCCTTCGTCCCATTTCCGCAGCTCCAAAGCCTCCTCCGCACTCCTGTCAGCACCCCCATTGTATCCTATTCCAAATCGACGACGGTCTCCCCAGGCCGCCTCCTTCTCTGTGCATCCTGGCCTGTCATCTGGTTCTCAAGGTTCGCATTTGTGCACTAGGGCATAGCCACTCACTCTCCGCTATCCTTAAAAGACCAGCACCACCCAACCCAGATGTCCCTCCTGTGACATTTTCAGGTAGGGTATTTAAGGCATCCTGCCTTTTGGGGAGATGCTTGTTCAACGTGTTCCCATAGCTTGTCTGCCCATGCTAGTTGTCAGATCCGCGTGCTCTAACCTGCATACCGTATTGTTACTGACTCTGTCTCTGTTCCACCTAGTAGTGTCCGGGTACCTACCTGTGACCATTCTGTGCTCACCAGACCCTGCAAGCTCCCACCGCTGGCCTGTCGCCTCCAGCACCAGCCTGCTCTGGACCACAGCAACTTCGGTCTCCTCCTCCCCAGCTCTTGGTCTCCGTCCTGTGGCGCCAGCTGTTGAGGCATCAGGATCTCTTAGGGCTGCCTCCTGGTGTACCTGCTACCACCTCCAGTGATAGTAGTGAAGACTCCATGGCTGCCCAATCAGCGAACAGTACCTTGTTCCAGTGCACACACTTCCTCCCATCCAGAACCTGGATGTGACAGTCTGTAGTGCTTAGCAACCTTCCCGCTGATTCTATAGGAGGTACGAGAAACAACTCGATGGCCTTTCCGGCAGACAGATCTGAGTTCAGGTATTTTAGTTGTGCAGCTAGGGACATTCCAGTCTGTGCAGGAACCATTAGGGTGTTGTGCAGCTAGGGATACTAGTCTGTACAGGAAGCTTAGGGTATGGGTGAGGTTGCAGTGGAATAGGCTTTTTTTCTCCCATTATCCATGTTGGAATATGTGAGTGCATAACAACTATTGTGGTTAAAATACTGGGAGGTGTACCTTACACAGTAGCACCATATTTGATGTAAGAGTTTCTCATCTTACTATGACCCTTTTTCAGGGCACCTCCCTTGCAACCCTTTACATACCCCCTCCTCTATATTTTTACACCTGCAAAAAGTTTGTTAGGGCACTTCGCTTTGACTGGGAGATCTGCTAACTCAGCGGTCTGGATGGTCTCCTATTTTCGAGGAGCCTCCTGGATATTCCTGAAGAATTTGCAGTGTGTAGCAACCTTCCCTCTGGTTCCATGGGATGTAGGAGAAACAACTTGACGGCCTTTCCGACAGGCAGGTCCAAGTTGTGGTATTTTAGGTGTGCAGCTAGGGATATTCCAGTCTGTGCAGGAACCATTAGGGGGTTATGCAGCTAGGGATACTAGTCTGTACAGGAAGCAGTAGGGTATTGGTGTGGTTGCAGTGGAATAGGATTTTTCTCCCTTTATCCATGTTGGAATATGTAAGTGCATTACAACTATTGTGGTTAAAATACTGGGAGGTGTACCTTACACAGTAGCACCATGTTTCATGTAAGAGTTTCTCATCTTACCATGAATCTTTTTCAGGGCACCTCCCCTGCAACCCTTTACACACCCCCTCCTCTATCTTTTTGCACCTGCGAAAAGTTTGTTAGGGTGCTTCACTTTGACTGGTAGATCTGCTAACTCAGTGGTCTGGAAGGTCTCCTTTTTTGAGGAGCCTCCTGGATATTCCTGAAGAATTTGAAGTGTGTAGCAACCTTCCCTCTGATTCCATGGGAGGTAGGAGAAACAACTTGACAGCCATTCTGGCAAACAGGTCCAAGTTGTGGTATTTTAGGTGTGCAGCTAGGGATATTTCAGTCTGTGCAGGAACCTTGAGGGTGTTGTCGAGCTAGGGATACTAGTCTCTACAGGAACCAGTAGGGTATGGGTGCGGTTGCAGTGTTTTTTTCTCCCTTTATCCATGTTGGACTATGTAAGTGCATAACAGTTATTGTGGTTAAAATACTGGGAGATATACCTTACACAGTAGCCCCATATTTGATAAGAGGTTCTCATCTTAATATCACCCTTTTTCAGGGCACCTCCCCTGCAACCCTTTACATACTCCCTAAAGTTTGTTAGGGAGCTTCGCTTTGACTGGGAGATCTGCTCAGCGGTCTGGAAGGTCTCCTATTTTTGAGGAGCCTCCTGGATATTCCTGAAGAATTTGCAGTGTGTAGCAACCTTCTCTCTGGTTCCATAGGAGGTAGGAGAAACAACTTGACGGGCCTTTCCGACAGACAGGTCCAAGTTGTTGTACTTTAGTTGACACAGTAGCCCCATGTTTGATATAAGAGTATCCCTTACTTGCTAACTTTTTAGGATACCCTTCTTCTAGGATGATGTCTATGGTGGCATGCATATAGTAGTTTGAAAAATATTCCCCCTGGAAACAAGTCCCCATTTTCCCCCTACATCCCATTTAACCTTTTCAACACCCCTTCACTTTTCCATAAACACAGCTTGGTTGGAGCTAAATGTTTGGCAATTTTTGGTTTAATTATTGGGATGCACAGTATATTTTAGGCTAAGTGTATCCCATACTTTTCTCTTTTGGACTACTCTAGATAGGTTGATGTCTAGGGCCTGTAAAGCGAGGCGTCAAAAGTGTTTCTCATCTTACTATGACCATTTTTAAGGGCACCCCTCTACAACCCTTTACACACCCCATCCTCTATTTTGTTGCACTTGTGAAAGGTTTAATAGGGTGCTTCGCTTTGTCTGGGTGATCTGCTAACTCAGCGGTCTGGAAGGTCTCTCGTTTTCAAGGAGCCTCCAGGATATTCCTGAAGAATTTGTAGTATGTAGGAACCACCTTCCCTCTGGTTCCATAGGAGGTAAGAGAAACAACTCGATGGCCTTTCCAGCAGACAGGTTTGAGTTGTGGTATTTTAGTTGTGCAGCTAGGGATATTCCAGTCTCTACAGGAACTATTAGGGTGTTGTGCAGCTAGGGATCCTAGTCTGTACAGGAACCAGTGGGTGCAGTTGCAATAGGATAGGCTTTCTTCACCCTTTATCCATGATGGAATATGTAACTATATAACAGCTATTGTGGTTAAAATACTGGAAGGTATACTGTAAACTATAGCCCATGTGGGATGTATGAGTATCCCATACGTTTCTGGTTTGGACTACTCTAGGTAGGATGATGTCTATGGCCTGCAAAGCGAAGCGTCAAAAGTGTTTCTCATCTTACTATGACCCTTTTTTCAGAGCACCCCTCTACAACCCTTTCCCTCCTCTATTTTTCTGCACCTGTTAACAGTTTGCTAATGGTGCAATATTTGCTAACTCAGCAGCCTGGAAGGTCTCCGTTTTCGGGGAGCCTCCCTGAAGAATTGGGTAGTATGAAGCATCCATATTGCTACTCAACCAACTTTCTTATAGAACAAGAGATTTTTTAGGAACTTGATATAAAGGGATGACAAATATTTAAAGAAAAATGCTACTTCCATAGAGAATTAACCTTACAGATGCCAGGGAGGGTCTTGGAGTATGATGGAATGTAAGAGGACAATTGCTCGCCCCCCACAGCCTCACCCACAGTGGATCCCATTATCCACTGTAAACATTTGCCGCTGGCACATATGTTGCCATATTCTCTGTAAAGTCACTTGGAGAGAGGACAAACAGAAGGCTGTGCTGACCCAGGACACATGTTACATTGTTCCGGTGAACAGATGTCTGTAGAGAGGCTGCCGGCCCGGAGCAAGCTGGGTGACAGATGCCTGCGCTGGGAGGGAGAGGGCTCAGCCACTTGTGCCAGGGAAGAATGGGCGCTCAGTCTACGAACGTTCAAAGATTGCCAGTTCAAACACTTACAGAAGTATAAAAATATGTCGGGAAGAACAGACGGCGCAGAGAAAACGTTGTCACAGCCGGCAGATGGGGTTAAACACATCATCAGTACACAGGTAGGCGAGGTTCACACTCGCGCCAAAGGCTCCACCATATTTTGCCAAAAGGAAAAGCATGATGGGTTTTACTCTCCTGAATGGAAACCAAATGGGCCCTATTATGGTGAATGGGGTCTATCTGGCACTTTTGGTATCAGATGCGGTTTTCTGCAGCGCTTCATGAGATTCCACCAGCCACAACAAGGCGATTTTTCTTTGATGAAACCCTAAAACTCATATTTATCAAACATGCGTCCCCTGGGCTAAAAGCCTCCAAATTTTAGAGGGCAGATAGGAGTCGGCACCAATTAAAAGCAGCCCTAGGCCTCCTTTACATGTAGTGACGTACAGTCAATGGAGGCAGACCATGAGGACGCTATGGGGCCCGTGAGTCAAAGAAGTCTGGTCGCTCCCAGATTCCGATACAGTTCAGAGCAACGATGAGATAGGCAACAATCTGCTCCCTCATTCATCGATCTCCCGCTGGGTATGAGATCTGGCAGCTCTGCACAGCAAATGATGTCACTACTGTGGCCCCGCTGTACAAAGCACTGAAGACAAAGCTTTACAATGCTGCCTGCCAAGACCAGAGCAGCGGACGACCAAGGAAGGAAGAGAATGTATTTATTTATTTTTTTTATAAATAATTGAGAACACAGTGGCAATAATACTATATGGACAAGTATGGGCTGTGCATCTATGGGGGTGCATTATACTATATGGAGGACTAAGGAGGGAGCATTATACTATATGAAGGACTATGGGGCTGCATTATACTATATGGAGGACTAAGGAGGGTGCATTATACTATATGAAGGACTATGGGGCTGCATTATACTATATGGAGGACTAAGGAGGGTGCATTATACTATATGAAGGACTATGGGGCTGCATTATACTATATGGAGGACTATGGGGCTGCATTATACTATATGGAGGACTATGGGGCTGCATTATACTGCATGGAGGACCATGGGTGTGCATTATACTATATGGAGGATTATGGGGGTGTATTATACTATATGAGGACTAAGGCGGGTGTACTATACTATATGAAGGACTATGGGGTGCATTATTGCATTATACTATATGGAGGACTATGGGGGTGCATTATACTGTATGGAGGACTAGGGGGGTGCATTATACTATATGGAGGACTATGGGGGTGCTTTATACTGTATGGAGGACTATGGAGGGTGCATTATACTATATGGAGGACTAAGGGGGGTGCATTATACTATATTAAGGACTATGGGGGGTGAATTATACTATATGGAGGGGTATGGAGGCTGCATTATTCTATATAGAGGAATATGGGGGGGTGCATATTTCTATAAGAAGGACTTTGGGGGTGCATTATACTATAAGGAGGACTATGGAGGGTGCATTGTACTATATGGAGGACTATGGGGGTGCATTAAACTATATGAAAGACTATGGTATGTGCATTATATTATATTGAGGACTATAGAGGGTGCATTATACTGTATGAAGGACTATGGGGGTGCATTATACTATATGGAGGACTATGGGGGTGCATTATACTATATGGAGGACTATGGGTTGGCATTATACTATATGGAGGACTATAGGTGGTGAATTATACTATATGGATGACTACTATATGAAGGACTTTGGGGGTGTATTATGCGATATGAAGGACTATGGGTGTGAAGTATACTATATTGAGGATTATGGGGGTGCATTATACTTTATAAAGGACTATGGGGGTCTATTATACTATATGGAGGGTTCTGTGGGGTCCATTGTACTATATGGAATGTTATGTCCGGGTCATTATACTATATGGAAGGCTATGTTGGGGCCATTATATTATATGGAAGGCTATGTCGGGGCCATTATACTATTTAAAGGGCTTTGTGAGGGCCATTATAATATTTGGAGGGCTATAAGGGAGCCTTTATACTTTATGGAGGGCTTCTTAAGGACCATTTTACTGTATGCATCCAATTATACAGTGTGAAGGATTGTGTGGCGTCGATCCTACTGTGCGGAGGGTTGTGTGGGGACCATTATACAGTGTGGAGTAGTGTGGAGGTCATTATACTGTATGGATGGCTGTGTGGGGGTCATAGATGCGGATCATACTGTTTTGGGGTCACCATATTTTGACGGACTAGTTATGGGTGTGGACACTAGGGTCATCACACTGTGTGTGTTGAGTGTACTGTGGAGGAATTCACTGTGGGGTATAATACAGTACTTGTGGGACACTTTGGTGCCATCATACTTTATGGCTCCAATGAAAGGGGAGCCTCGGGGCTTCAAAAGGAGGAAAGTTACTTTGAAAGGGGTGTAAAGTTGTGACATATGCTATTATGTGACCAAGCCGAATAAAACCTATATTTTGGGGGGATCAATTAGAATTTCTGATATGAGGCCCCATTGTTTCTACAAATGCCCCCGTTAACTTTTTTCATGGATACCACACATTCCCATTATAATCTATGGAGCTGCTCACGTGTCTGTGTTTTAACAGGGTCCATGTGAACTACATGTAGACATGTAGTACACAAAAGCCAATAGAAGTTTATCAGTCCGTGAAAAACACTTACAGCACCCAGGTGTCATCCGTGCTGTACATGATAAATATTGCAAAGGGTAGTAAGTACTGAAATCTGTTTTGTTTTGTTTTTTTTGGGGGGGGGGGGTAAACTTTCCAGGGATCCAGGGATTTGGACTATTTATCTTTTTCTTTAGTTTGCCCAAAATTGCTAATTTTTATAGGCTTTACTGAGGGGGCATTGCTCATATAATAATAATAATGCTGAGCAACCTAAAGACACGCCCCCAAGGATTCTGTGAGACACACCAATTAGGAGACTGTGAGACACGCCCATGAGGAGCCTGTGAGACACGCCCTGAGGACCCTGTGAGACACACCCCTGAGGACCCGGTGAGACAAGCCCCTGAGGACCCTGTGAGACACACCCCTGAGGAGCATGTGAGACACGCCCCTGAGAAGCCTGTGAGACATGCCACTGAGGACCCTGTGAAACACGCACCTGAGGAGCCTATGAAACATGCCCTGTGGAGCCTGTTAGACACGCCCCTGTGCAGCCTGTGAGACATGCCACTGAGGAAGTTATGAGACATGCCCCTGAAGAACCTGTGAGACACACCCCTGAGAAGCCTGTGAGAAATGCCCCTGAGGAGCCTGTGAGACATGCCACTGAGGACCCTGTGAGACACACTGAGGATCCTGTGAGACACGCCCCTGAGGAGCCTGTGAGACACGCCCCTGAGAAGCCTGTGAGACATGCCACTGAGAACCTGTGAGAAATGCCCCTAAAGACCCTGTGAAACATGCCCCTGAGGAGCCTATGAGACACGCCCTGTGGAGCCTGTTAGATACGCCCCTGTGCAGCCTGTGAGACATGCCACTGAGGAAGTTATGAGACATGCCCCTGAAGAACCTGTGAGACACACCCCTGAGAAGCCTGTGAGAAATGCCCCTGAGGAGCCTGTGAGACATGCCACTGGGGAGCCTGTGAGACACATCCCTGAAGAACCTGTGAGACACGCTCCTAAGCAGCCTGTGAGACACGCCCCTGAGAAGCCTGTGAGAAATGCCCCTGAGGAGCCTGTGAGACATGCCACTGAGGACCCTGTGAGACATGCCCCTGAGGAGCCTGTGAGACACGCCCCTGAGGAGCCTGTGAGACACGCCCCTGAGAAGCCTGTGAGACATGCCACTGAGAACCTGTGAGAAACGCCCCTGAAGAACATGTAAAACACGCCCCTGTGGAGCCTGTGAGACATGCCACTGAGGAAGTTATGAGACATGCCCCTGAAGAACCTGTGAGACACACCCCTGAGAAGCCTGTGAGAAATGCCCCTGAGGAGCCTGTGAGACATGCCACTGGGGAGCCTGTGAGACACATCCCTGAAGAACCTGTGAGACACGCTCCTAAGCAGCCTGTGAGACACACCCATGAGGAGCCTGTGAGACACGCCCTTGAGGAGCCTGTGAGGCACCCCCCCCCCCGCTTGATATAGACCAGAAAAAAGTAGCACTAAATAGAAAAGCCTTTTTCTCCAGAAAAAACGGATTAAAAAAAGATGAAATACTCAAAATCTGTCCGTTTTTGAGTTGATGCCGAGTCTTTATTTATAGTTTACGGTGATTTGTGCCAGCATTGGGTTATTTTAAGGACTGTCTCATTACCTTTCCACTTTCAGATTATAAGAAGGGAGAAATCTTATCATTTCTTAAAGGAACAGAAACTGATATATATGGTGTGCCAAGTGATAAGCATGGAGAATGAAGAGTTTACTTACATATAAGGTCAGTAAGGCGGGCGGCTGAGCCTGGCATGCTCCACCACACTCCATGCACCCTGCTCCCTCCTCTCATTCTTCTTAAGAATGCCAGGAATGTGATAAGAGAAGGAAAAAGCTAAAGCAATCAAATCCTCTTCACTCCAGGAGGGGGAAGAGGTGGAAAGTCAATGAATCATCCGCGACTCTGCACCTGACCTGGAGATTCTTTACCAGTTTGGGAGGAGGCATTCATTACCGTTAAAACCCAAAAATTCCTTATTACACTGCTCATTATCATACCCTGGCATCTTATAAACACTGCGGGGGCGCTGGTATTAAAAAGTCTTGATAGTAAAAGACAGATAAATATCGGATAGGTGTAAGTCTCACCTATGGGACCCTCAGAGGGTGGTAGAGGAACATTCGACAAGAATATCTCCAGACAAGGGATATCCTGCGAAAATGCTATAGTTGTCCATAGTGGGAAAGTAGGGTTGTCCAGTACTTTTATTTTGGAAACCACTCCAGCATTTTCCAAAAATAACATCCTTCTTGAAAGGTCTCCTTGGATAGGTCTAAGTCTCACCTATGGCACCCTCAGAGGGTGGTAGAGGAACATTCGACAAGAATATCTCCAGACAAGGAATATCCTGCGAAAATGCTATAGTTGTCCATAGTGGGAAAGTAGGGTTGTCCAGTACTTTTGTTTTGGAAACCACTCCAGCATTTTCCAAAAATAACACCTTCTTGAAAGGTCTCCTGACTTGTCTTTCTGGTGAGGACATCAAGTAGCCGGTGCAGTGAAAGAGCCATCACTACTTCAATCAGTAATTGGCTTCAGCGGATCACCTGTTAGTATGACCGGTCATGCTGGGGCGGCTTCTAAAAATCAAAAAAAGGGCTCAACTACCCCTTTAAAGAGTAACTATTATTATTATAGCACCATATATTCCAAGGGGTGTGCATAATAAAAACAAGTACAATAATCAAGAACAATACAAGGCACAGACTGGTACAGGAGCAGAGGGGACCCTACCCATGAGGGCTCAATGTCTACAGGAGGAGAGAGGACCCTGCCCATGAGGGCTTAATGTCTACAGGAGGAGAGAAGACTCAACCCACGAGGGCTCAATGTCTACAGGAGGAGAGAGGACCCTGTCCACAAGGGCTCACAGTCTACAGGAGGAGGGAAGACCCTACCCAAGAGGGCTCAATGTCAATGTGAGGGGGATGAGAGATGGTACAGTAGGTGAAGGCAGAGCTGGTTGTGCAGCAATATAGTGGGGTGAGGGGTATGGCTGAGGATATAGTAGGTGAAGGCAGAGCTGGTTGTGCAGCGGTATAGTGGAACGAGGCGGATGGGTGAAGATATAGTAGATGAGGCAGAGCTGGTCATGCAGCAGTACAGTAAAACGAGGGGATGGGTGAGGATACAGTAGATGTACAGTAGGATACAGTAGATGGGGCAGAGGTGGTCGGGCAGCGGTATAGTGTGGTGAGGGGGATTGGTTAGAATACAGTAGGAGAGGACAGAGCTGGTCGTGCAGCGGTATAGTGGGGTGAAGAGGATGGGTGAGGATACAGTAGGGGAGGGTGGAGATGGTTGTTCAGCGATTTAGTGGGGTGAAGAGGATGGGTGAGGATATAGTAGGTGAGGGCAAAGCTGGATGTGCAGTGGTATAGTGAGGTGAGCAGGTTGGGTGAGGATACAGTAGGTGAGGGCAGAGCTGGTCGTGCTGCGTTATTGTGGCGTAATAAGTGGGATGGGTGAGGTTACTGTAGGTGACGGCAGAGCTAGTCGTGCAGCGGTATAGTGGAACGAGAGGGGTGAGGATATAGTACATGGGGCAGAGTGGGTCATGGAGCAGTAAAGAAGAATGAGGGGGATGGGTGAGGGTACAGTAGGGTGGACTGAAGGGGATGAATGAGGATACAGTAGACGGGGTAGAGCTTGTCATGCAGCGGTATAGTGGAGTGAGTGGGATGGGTAAGGATTCATTAGATGGGGCAGAGCTGGTCGTGGTGCGTTATGGTGGAGTCAGGGGGATAGGTGAGGATACATTAGGTGAGGTTAGAGCTAGTGGGAAAGTGGTATAGTAGACTGAGTGGGATGGGTGAGGATATAATAGATGGGGCAGAGCTGGTCGTGCAGGGGTATAGTGGGGTGAAGGGGATGGGTGAGGAAATAGTAGATGGGGCAGAGCTGGTTGTGCAGGGGTATAGTGGGGTGAAGGGGATGGGTGAGGGTATAGTAGATGGGGCGGAACTGGTCATGCAGCGGTATAGTGGGGTGAGGGGGATGGGTGAGGATATAGTAGATAGGACAGAGCTGGTCGTCCAGTGCTATAGTGGACTGAGGAGGATGGGCGAGGATATCGTAGATGGGGGCAATAAACTTTGTTTTTTATTTAATACTTTTGCCCAGCTTGGAAAGTTCTGAAACTTTGTAAATCACTTTATTAGAGAATTGTCTTCATTCCTGTGAAAAAAAGAAATAAATAAAATTGCATAAACGTGACTTCCAATCCCCGGCTTTCCCTCAGCTGCATTTATTTCAGAATAAATTCTCATTCGGAGTATAGTTGATGGCACTGGTGTCTAAAGGGTGCTTTACACGCTGCAACATTGTTAGCAATCTCGTTAGCGATGTGACACGCCAGATCGCAGATGCGATCTGCCGAGATCGCACAAGTGACCGGCGCTATAAAAACTCCGGTGTGTCACATCGGTAAAGATGTTGCAGCGTGTAATGCACCCTTAACTCTGGGGAGAAGCTTCTGCTGCAGATTGTTTTGATAAGGGTTTGCTTACACCACCGTATAACATGGACGAATATTATCGGATCACGCCCACCCATACAAATCTATGGGTGACATCCAAGAACACTCAGTGGATGACACAAGTCTACACCCGCGCCCAAGTCTATGGGTGACATCCGAGATCACTCAGAAGACAACACAAGTCTACACCCATCACTGCCATCAGCTGTTCTCCACTTCAGTATGTTCTGAAGTCAATGTAGCTGAAGGCAGGAAAATTTACTGGGGAAAATCATGGCTTAAAAGGTTTTTTTCAGAAGTGAAGGCAAATCCCCTAATAAAGTGATTTGTAAATTTTCATAACTTTTCAGAGTAGACAATATAAAAAATTAAAAATAAAAATTTAAATTTAGTTACCCTTTAAGTACCAGGCATTGCCACTTCTGTAAGGCCGGATGGGTATCCCATCTCTATTCATTGATCGGATGAGACTCGCAAAGACGTAGGGGGTCCCAGATCACTGGATGCCAGCAGCACCCCTCCCCGTTCACATGCAAATAGCGGCAATAAAAATCATCCATTAGCGGCATCATATATACAGAAATCACAATATTCCGAAACCACAAGACAGATTAATACATAAACCATCTTATGTTTTCCCGCAAACGTCTCTATTGAACAAATGTCTCTTCACGCCTTGCCACCAGCAGCTGCGAAGAAGGAGGCTGCCGCGGGGGTAATTAACATAATTAAAATTTACTAATCAGCAGACTCGTAGCCCACACAATCAAATATTAATGTAAGAAGGAATTGGTAATGTTTCTGCCTCGCTCCGTCTGCAGCTGAAGAATGTACAGATCTTAATAATGATTTCTTGTTAATGGCACGACCTGCCCGTAATGACAAGAGTGCGACAATCATAAAGAGGTTGTACATTATAAATCACAAAGACATAGTTATATCATCTTAGAGAGGATCTGTAACTGTTGTTCCTAATTTATTCCCGCTGTTCCCCTGAGTATTCTGTTTTTTGTCTTTTTAAAATCGGCCATATGGTTCCTGAGATATGTGACTTTTTATTTAGTGCTCATTTTAATGCTCTTCACAGGGGGCGTGGCTCATAGAATCCTCAGGGGTGTGTCTTTTGGCTCCTCCGCATTATTACCATAAAATGAGTACACAAGAAAAAAGCCCATATCTTTGGAACTGTATGGTGGATTTTAAAAAAGAAAAAAGTGGAATACTCATGGGAGAAGCAGGAATAAAATGAGAGCAAAAACTAGACTCTTCTGACCTGGTGACTGGTTCTCTTTAAAGGGAGATACTATGCAAGATTAACCAAAATGCTTATAAGAACAGTTATAAATACCTGATTCATAAATATGGGTCCTTAGTATAGGCTATATAGTTCACAATGGGTTCTAGGGTCTTGTGGAAACCCTATGGAGATACAAGGATCCCCATGGAGGTACCAGGGTCTTGTGTAAACCTCATGGAGGTACCAGGGTCTTGTGGAAACCCAATGGAGGTATCAGGGTCTTGTGGAAACCCCATGGAGGTACCGGGATATTGTGGAAACCCCATGGAGGTGCTAGGGTCTTGTGGAAACCCCATGGAGGTATCAGGGTCTTGTGGAAACCCCATGGATGTACCAGGGTCTTGTGGAAGCCCCATGGAGGTACCAGGGTCTTGTGGAAACTCTATGGAGGTACCAGGGTCTTGTGGAAACCCCATGAAGGTATCAGGATCTTGTGGAACCCCATGGAGGTACCAGGATATTGTGGAAACCCCATGGAGGTACTAGGGTTTTGTGGAAACCCCATGGAGGTATCAGGGTCTTGTGGAAAACCTATGGAGGTACCAATGTCTTGTGGAAATCCCATGGAGGTACCAGGGTCTTGTGAAAACCCCATGGAGGTACTAGGGTCTTGTGGGAACCCCATGGACTCACCAGGGTCTTGTGGAAACCATATGGAGGTACCATGGTCTTGTGGAAACCCCATGGAGGTACCAGGGTCTTGTGGAAGCCCCATAGAGCTACCAGGGTCTTGTGGAAACCCCATGAAGGTATCAGGATCTTGTGGAAACCCCATGGAGGTACCAGGGTCTTGTGGAAACCCCATTGAGGGACCAGGATCTTGTGGAAACCCCATGGAGATGCTAGGATCTTGTGGAAACCCCATTGAGGTATCAGGGTCTTGTGGAAACCCTATGGAGGTACCAATGTCTTGTAGAAACCCCATGGAGGTATCAGGGTCTTGTGGAAATCCAATCGAGGTGCCAGGGTCTTCAGAAAACCCGATGGAGGTACTAGGGTCTTGTGGGAATCCCATGGAGGCACCAGGGTCTTGTGAAACCACATGGAGGTACCATGGTCTTGTGGAAACCCCATGGAGGTACCAGAGACTTGTTGAAACCCCATGGATGTACCAGGGTCTTCTGGAAGCCCCATGGAGGTATCAGGGTCTTGTAGAAACTCTATGGAGGTACCAAGGTCTTTTGGCAACCCCATGAAGGTATCAGGATCTTATGGAAACCCCATGGAGGTACCAGGGTCTTGTAGAAACCCCATGGAGGGACCAGGGTCTTGTAGAAACCCCATGGAGGGACCAGGGTCTTGTGGAAACTCGATTGAGGTACCACGGTCTTGTGTAAACGCCATGGAGGTATCAGGGTCATGTGGAAACCCCATGGAGCTGCCAGGGTCTTGTGGAAACCCAATGGAGGTACCAGGGTCTTGTGGAAATCCCATAGAGGTACCAGGGTCTTGTGGAAACGCCATGGATGTACCAGGATCTTGTGGAAACCCCATGGAGGTGCTAGGGTCTTGTGTAAACCCCATGGAGGTATCAGGGTCTTGTGGAAACCCTATGGAGGTATTAGGGTCTTGTGGAAACCCTATGAAGGTACCAATGTCTTGTGGAAACCGCATGGAGGTATCAGAGTCTTGGGGAAATCCCATCGAGGTACCAGTGTCTTGTGGAAACCCCATGGAGGCATGGAGGTACTAGGATCTTGTGGGAACCCCATGGAGGCACCAGGGTCTTCTGGAAACCACATGGAGGTACCATGGTCTTGTGGAAACCCCATGGAAGTACCAGAGTCTTGTTGAAACCCCATGGATGTACCAGGGTCTTGTGGAAGCCCTATGGAGGTACCAGGGTCTTGTGGAAACTCTATGGAGGTACCAGGGTCTTGTGGAAATCCCATGGAGGCATCAGGGTCTTGTGGAAACCCCATTGAGGTATCAGGATCTTGTGGAAACCCCATGGAGGTACTAGGGTCTTGTGTAAACCCCATGGAGGTATCAGTGTCAAGTGGAAACCCTATGGAGGTACCAATGTCTTGTAGAAACCCCATGGAGGTATCAGAGTCTTGTGGAAATCCCATGGAGGTACTAGGGTCTTGTGGAAACCCCATGGAGGTACCCGGGTCTTGTGGAAACTCCATAGATGTACCAGGGTCTTGTGGAAACCCCATTGAGCTACCAGGGTCTTGTGGAAACCCCATGGAGATACCATTGTGAGAATATGGACACATTCACTCAAATCGCAGGAGAATATTTGAATAAATATAGTGCAAATCTATAGGGAAGGGATTTAGAAAACCCTAATAAACTCCTTTATTCATCTCTATTCATATCTGCCCAGCAGTCGCCACTCCCTGCCTTGTACTCCGATTGCTCCTCTTCAGACTTCTTCTCGTATGGGTCTTCCAGCGATACGCACGTAGTTAACGACTATGTCTCGTGTTGGATCTCACAAGACCGGATGAGGCCTAGTCAACCCAGAAAGCAAAAAAATACCAAAAAGTAGTGATTGGAGGACAAGGTGGAGAAGTGGCAGTGGGATAGGTATGAGGTAGGCAGAGGAGGGGTGAGTGTATCAGTTTATCAATTTTTTTGAACCCTTTTCCAGTCTTCAGACTCCAGAAAAATGGCGGCAAGTGTTTACCTTTGAACACTAGTAAGAGTGGGACCAGCCATAGGGTTGTGCAAGGTGCTGAAGAGAGAGCCACCCGAGGCTCTTCACCACCATAAATTTTAGTATTAATTATATTAATTTTCTTTATAGCATTGGTATTAAGTTACAGTTTACATGGAGCTGTTATCTAGTCATTTGGTTGCCCATAGCAACCAATCACAGAGCAGCTTTCATGACGTATTCTGCTCTTGAAAAATGAAAGCTGCGCTGTGATTGGTTGCAGTGGACAACAGACAGATTTTCTGTTTTTTTATATGGGTACCCTATTATGCCCAATACCGATGATGAACATGGCCATATTATGTACATCTAATCTCTAATACTGCACCCATACAAACCTATGGGCTTATGATCCTTACCAAAATATTTATCCCTTGCCCGAAACGATGAGAGTTCATAGCCCAAATGTCACATGCTTCTAAACGTTTCCCTTGTCACATTGATGGATCCACATTACCACTAATCAATATAATCAATCATATGTAAACTGATCAGATTCCTCTCGCCGACCCAAAAATATATACGTGCTTACAGGATCAATACATTGATTATCTATCATGTTGAGAGATAATAAGCTTTCAATCTGGCCATCCAATTTATTTTATCCCCTTAATAAGCCCTCTTGGCCAATCTTAGGCCCTACTTTGCTGTAGTAGTGGGTTTTAAAGCGTTATTCCTATTTCCAAGACCCTATCCCAATATTTAGTAGGTATAATAATAATAATAATATTAGCAAATACCTCCAATAAGAAATATAGTATAGTTCTCCTGATTAGCTATGTCACTTACCTCATGTGCAGGGCATTGCAGGACCTATAGCCATGTCTCTTACCTCATGTGCAGGGCATTACAGGACATTAGGTATCCATGCTTACGACTATGCATATAGTGACAATAAGTTAGTTGATAGTGGTCATAACCATGGATACCTAAGGTACTGCAATGCCCTGCACATGAGGTAAGCTACATAGTGAATCAGGAAAAGTATACTACATTTCTAATTAGAGTTATTTGCTAATATTATTATTATTACTATTATTATTACACCTACTACATATTGGGATAGGATCTGGGAATACCCCTTTAACTACTGTATAGTGAGTACAGGGGTTGCACCCAGTGACCTGGAGTTTAGGGGGGCCCAAAAGAAGACTAATACTATTAAAGGGATTGTCCACTACTTTTACATTGATGGCCTATCCTTAGGATAGGTCATCAATGTCTGAACGGCTGAGGTCTGACACCCGTCATCCCCACCGATCAGCTGCTCTCGGTGCCTGGCGGCGGCAGCAGTGGGCCAGAAATGCTCAGTTCCGGAGCTGCCTATTGTTCTGACAGCGGCCGTGACCGGGTACTGCACATCCAAATCAATAGGAGGCGGATGTGCAGTACCAAGCCACGGCTGATATCAGTTGATGGGGCATCTCCGGAACTGAGCATTTCCAGCTGCCTGCTACTGGGTGAGGTTCCAGGTGTGGGGCCCTGGCTGATCAGACATTGATGACCTATCCTAAAGGCTACTTTACACACTGCGATATCAGTCCCGATATCGCTAGTCTGGGTACTTGCCCCCATCGCTGCCCGTGCCGCACAACATCGCCCAGACCCGTCACACATACTTACCTGCCCGGCGACGTCGCTGTGACCGGCGAACCGCCTCCTTTCTAAGGGGGCGGTCCGTGCGGCGTCACAGCGACGTCATGGAGCGGCCGCCCAATAGCAGCGGAGGGGCGGAGCTGAGCGGGACGTAACATCCCGCCCACCTCCTTCCTACCGCATAGCGGCCGGGAGGCAGGTAAGGAGAGGTTCCTCGTTCCTGCGGCGTCACACATAGCGATGTGTGCTGCCGCAGGAGCGTCAAACTACATCGTTACTGCTGCAGTAACGATAATCGAGAATGGACCCCCATGTCACCGATGAGCGATTTTGCACGTTTTTGCAACGATGCAAAATCACTCATCGGTGTCACACGCAGCAACATCGCTAATGCGGCCGGATGTGCTTCACAAATTCCGTGACCCCAACGACTCCGCATTAGCGATGTCGCAGCGTGTAAAGCCCCCTTTAGTCTTCTTTTGGGCTGAAGATGGGGCAGCTCCGGAACTGAGCTTTTCTGACTGCCTGCTGCCACCGCCGGCACCAAGAACAGGTGATCTCTGGGGGTTTCGGACCCCGACCGATCAGACATTGATGACAAATCCTATGGACAGGCCATCAATGTAAAAGTAGTGGACAACCTTAATAGTATTAGTCTTCTTTTGGGCTGAAGATGGTGCAGCTCCAGAACTGAGCATTTCCAACTGAGCATTTCCAACTGCCTGCATTTCCAACTGCCTGCATTTCCAACTGAGCATTTCCAATTGCCTGCTGCTGCAGATACTGGGGACAGCTGATTGGCGAGGTTGCGGGGTGTCAAACCTCTGTCGATTAGACATTGATGACCTATTCTAAAGATAAGCCATCAATGTAAAAGTAGTGGACAACCTCTTTAATACCATTAGTCTTCTTTTATGCTTAAGAAGGGTCAGCTCTGGAACTGAGCATTTCCAACTGAGCATTTCCAACTGCCTGCATTTCCAACTGAGCATTTCCAACTGCCTGCATTTCCAACTGAGCATTTCCAACTGCCTGCTGCTGCCGCCGATACTGGGGACAGCTGACTGGCGGGTGTGCGGGGTGTCGGACCATTGCCGATCACACATTGTTGACCTATCCTGAGAATAGCCCATCAATGTAAATGGAGTGGTTAAGGACCCATTATAGTTGAGGGCCCTTTTTTACACTTTGTTTTGGGTCCCACAAGCTTATACCCATGTAGAGGCAATTATATAGCAAAGTCTCATAGGACATCCAATAAATACACTATCATGGTGGCATAACCCCCTTCCCTCAAAAAAGGCCCCAAAATAAATTCTATGTGCATGGTACAAGAGGGCAGGGTGGAATTAAAATTCTTACACGGATTATTATTATTCCGGCTCTTTAATATTGGAAGCTTTTATTTTTAAGTCTACGGGATTTTGTTGGGTTTTTGACAATCCTGCCCCACCCCCGCCCCCTTCAATAGCAATTTTTTCCTTTACACAGTCTTATTTTTGGCTTCCATCCCTAAATTTTTAATTAGTCGCATACCCTAATAATCTCAGGGCGATGTTTATTTTCTTTTCAGCATGATACGACATGGAATTTAGGAAGACGCTTTTCAATTTATTCCAGGGTAATAGAAGTAAGCAGCTGCCGGATGATTGAAAAATCACAAACGAAGCTCAGAAAGCAGAAAAACGGTTCAGTAGGAGCAAGACGTCCACAAATCCAGCTCTTGGGGAATAGCCCGCCGAATGTGCAAACCCCTCCGAACACCCAGCTGTGAGGGCGTGATTACTGTGCATGTATTAGACCATTTCCCTTAATGGCAGCTGCAAGGGAAATGTAGCATCATAATATTTCTTAGGGGAGAAATTCACCATGGTGTTCCCCTCCCCCCTCTGTTTGTGTTTTTTTTAGTCTCTTATTTTTTTTGTCTTGTATTTGTTAAGATTTTTGCATCAAATTCTTCAAAATAGAACATTTGGTTCATCATTTTTATTGCAAAATAATAACACTTTTATTTTTGTTTTTAACTCTTTTTTTTTGGAGACTTTTTACTACAATATCCTAAAATTTGTGCCCCCAAAAAAATTCAGGCATAAATAATATCACTCATTGTTACGGGTAACAGACAGTCCTGTGGTGTCCGGCTATAGAAGGTCACAGTGTTTGGCTGCGCAAACTTCTTCTTGGCCTTCTATTATTTCTGCTTGGTTTTCTTCCCTTTCCCTTTAGGACCCTGCTGAGTTCTCCAGCATTTCCACTGCTTTTCATCAGCACTTGCCTTGTGGCTTTATATACCTTCACTTCCCAATATTCGGTGCTAGCGATAGTTTATATATCCTTTGTAAGTCTTCAGTGCAAGCAGTCAGCTTGCATACATCTGGAGAATCTTTGTGGTTGTTGCAGTTCCTGTCCTGGAGTTATCATCAGCACTTGTCTGGTGGCTTTATATACCCTCCTTCCTATTACTCGGTGCTGGTGATAGCTCACATACCCTTTGGAAGTCTTCAGTGCAAGCAGTCAGCTTGCATACATCTGGAGAATCTATGTGGTTGTTGCAGTTCCTGTCCCAGAGTTATCTGGAGATAGGTTGTCCATTCATTTCCCCCTGTTTGCTATCACTGTGTCTTCTTTAGTGCTTAGTAGGGATGACTAAGCACTCATTCCTTCCGCTCCCTACTGTCAAGCTGCCAGCAGGGGGAGCTGGAGCTCTGCAGGAGAAGACACAAGACGGAGCAATGCGAACCAGGAAATGGATACACAGTGTGTGCTCGTACACGGCCTCACATCACAGCTGGGGAGCCGAGCAGCGGGACGTGCGAGGAATGGTCGGGCGGGCCGGGTCAAGCACAGTATGGGCAGAAGGAGGACCGGAGGAAAGAGCAGAAGCGAGGTCGAGGTCAGGCCGAGGTCAGTACCAGAGGAAGCAACCGAGTGGGGAAGTAGGAGAGGGGACCGAGGAATGGAGGGACGACTAGGGGACAGAACACAGACAGGGCATGGGGGCACAGGAGTAGACAGATCAGAATAACACTTACAGGACCAGCAATCACAGGCTATGCAGCGCTAAGCTTATAGCCAGCGCTGGTTCACTGGAGACGACAGTTTTTAAGGCATCCAAGATCCGGAAGTGAGGCCCGGGAGAAGGCTCCGCCCCCTAGCCATGTGGACGGGGAGGCATAACCGTGACACCTACCTAGGGCTTTCTTCAGGGTCAGCCAGAGTCAGGTATCCGGCTTGGCACATAGGTGTGGACTTATCTAGGATGGTGAGGGAAGCCAGGACTCAGCAGTAGGCTTGGTCAAGGGTCACCATCTCCTCCTTCCCTACACACAGAGTTTTCCAACCCCTTGCAAGTCTTCAGTGCAAGCAAGCTTGCATACATCTGAAGAATCTTTGTTGTTGCAGTTCCTCTCCCTGAGTCATCTGGAGATAAGTTGTCCGTTCACTTCTCCCTGTTTGTCATCCCTGTGTGCTCTTTAGAGCTTAGAGGGGTTGACTAAGTGCTCATCCCATCAGCTCCCTACCTAGGGCCTGCTTCAGGGTCAACCAGGGTTAGGTCTCCTGCTCGGCACATGAAACCTATCTAGGGTGGTGAGGGAAGGCAGGGCTCAGAGGTAGGCTTTGTCAGGGATCAACATCTCCTCGTTCCCTAGACAAAGGGTATCCCAACCCTTTCGCTTGTCACCTCTTTGTACCTACGGTGACACTCGGTGGGGGACATTGGAGTACAATTTTGAAAAAATAGAGAAAGGAAAATGCAAACGCCATAATGAATCAGGCCCATAGTGCTATATGTAAATGTAATGTAACATACACACCACACACGGCTTTGCTATATGATACACATACAAACTTTGCACACATACTGTATTCATACATACACATATATTGCACACATATATTTTATACACAATACATACACACTGTAAATACAATGCTTTTGCCTTTATTACAATCCAGAGCTGCATTCATAATTCTGCTCGTGATTACTGGAAATAAGTGCACCTTTATGACACCTAACTCAGATCCCTTTACTGCTGAGACAATTAGTTTTCCTGCCTTAGATGTCTATATATTGCCTGTTATAACCACAAAAAACGGGCTAAAAAAAATAATGTTGGAAGATTTCAGCTCTGAAGAAATGGTGCATGACCAAAAGATCCAATGGAAGAGAATAAATGAATTATGGAAATTTTTCCCTTAGTGTTTGATTTCCTGACAGCATATGACAAATATAATCCCCCCAACACTGTATGTACAGTATATGTCACTCTAGGTATGTGGAAGTACCACGCATATGGCGACAGGAAAGGGAAGCGAAACCCTGTGTCTAGGGAAGGGGGAGATGGTGACCCCTGACCAAACCTTCCGCTGGCCCCTGGCTCCCCTGACCACCCTTAATAGGTTCTGCATCTATGCGCCGAGCAAGATACCTTACCCTGAATGACCCCAGAACTGGGATCTAGGTAGGGAACAGATGGGATGAGCACTTAGTCAACCCCACTAAGCTCTAAAGAAGACACAGGGAGCACTCTATCAGCAGCAAAGACCAAGGGGGGAATGAAAGTGCTGACAATTAACAGCTGAAAGGTGAGGAAATCCGCAGGGTCCTACAGGGAAAGGGATAAACCCCAAGCAGAGAAGAATAGAATGTCAGGGAGCAGTTTGTGTGGCCAAACACTGCGACATTCTACGGTCGGATGCCACACCATGACACACTGATGACATTATGGGGACCACCACCGTCCTAAGATTATTGTTGTGCTTTTTGCAATGGCTTGCTCCTCTCAATTCATTAAAATAGATATCCTAAAATTTACATCTATGGGGAAGATTGATGAGCTGGTTGACGTCTGAACACACTTGTAGGGATTTTCCATGGAGAATAGTATCATAGTTTCAGTGTTATATATATTTACTCCGTTTCTCACTGACATTCATAGATTTACCAGTGCCAGTCATTCCCAACAGGCAAGAATAAATTGATATATAAGTGGATGTAGCATATCAAACTTTCCGGGGGCATTGCTGAAAAAACAGGGGAAAACTGAAGGATGCTCTGTGCTACGAATGTGTAACGCTCACGGCCGATGTAGGGGCAACAAATGGGATTAATGGACTCCCTGGACCACAAGAGGGACCTGGGCTTGCCCTTTAGTGGGAGGGGCTCAACTAGGCACCCACCGCGAGGCAGACGCCAGGTGCCACTCCCAGGGCAGTGACCGAGACTGTAGCAGTGGACTCCGAGGACAGGTGACGGACACAGGTATAGACACATACAAGCTGGGTGACTTGAGGCAGGATGGACAGGTCGGTACGGACAGGAATGGTGGGCATGGCAGGGATAGACAGGTATGGTGGGCATGGCAGGTATAGACAGGTATGGTGGGCATGTCAGGGATAGACAGGTATGGTGGGCACGGCAGGGATAGACAGGTATGGTGGGCACGGCAGGGATAGACAGGTATGGTGGGCATGTCAGGGATAGACAGGTATGGTGGGCACGGCAGGGATAGACAGGTATGGTGGGCACGGCAGGGATAGACAAGTATGGTGGGCACGGCAGGGATAGACAGGTATGGTGGGCACGGCAGGGATAGACAGGTATGGTGGGCACGGCAGGGATAGACAGGTATGGTGGGCACGGCAGGGATAGACAGGTATGGTGGGCACAGCAGGGATAGACAGGTATGGTGGGCACGGCAGGGATAGACAGGTATGGGAAGGCAGGTACTGGAGACAGACACAGGGCAATAGGGCAGGAGCACAAGACCTGACAACTAGCTAGGTAGCAGACTGGAGACTGACTAACTAGAGGCATTGCGCAGGGACCTCCCCTAATGGGAGGATGCCTTAAATACACTGTTCCTCTCAGCCATAGGCTGACAGGTATTTCCTGGAAATAACACCGCAGCCCTTTAAGAGGAGGGTCACTGTGCGCGAGCGCATCTTAGGTGCCCTCCCAGGAGCCCTGGGGAAGGAGGCAGCAGCATGTGTGAATGGCTGGGGGAGTGCGGGGGAGGACATGATCTGGCTGGGGCGGGGAGTAAGTCGAGACGCCGGCGATACAAAAAGAATAAATGAGTATGTAGTAAGTTCATTAATTAATACTGTGGCCAAAAAACTGAGTTATATCTTGTGTAGAACCTCAGGGGCGGTGCTTAACCTATGCCCCACCCCCTCAAATTCTATTATATGTATAACACAGATACCATATTTGTTGCTAATGGAAATTAGCCCCCGAAACAGTAAAAAGTCATGAACATTACCTGGACGCAACAACGAAAATAAATCATGAGATCTTACAAGCATTTTAGGGGTCTGACCAGTGTAATGACCATAGAGAAATACATTATATACATATAGGCCAGACAGAAGCAGGCCAAGACCAGTGTAACAGTTTAAAGCCCACTGAGATCTGTTGCCCCCCCAAGACATGCTGGAAAAACAGCTTCAAACAGCAGGATAGTGGAAATCATTTACATAATTTGGAAATAAAAAATAAAAAAAATCAGGTAAAAAAATGAACAAAATCATATGCATAAGAAGAAAAAACCTGCAACAAATAAGGGTAACTGACTGAGGTCTGTGGTGGGCAATGCAGAAACGGCCATCCACCACTTAAGGCAACATTAGGTAGGGTAGTATACCCAATAACAGACCTTTGTAAGTGAACCTTCAAATGATCTTCAAATAAAAAACAAATAAAAAATAGGAATAAAACCCAAAATAGAATAATGCATCCCCCAAAAAAATCTGATTGGGAATTTGTGGGATCTTGATGCGTAATCTCTTATATATTGAGTCTTTGCATTTTCTTTTATTTTTCTGTTGCAACTCTATTTCAAGTGCCAAAAGTCATGAAATCATGAATCCACAGGTTGGAGATGTCCCGGTCAACCTTAAGATGGTGCCGACCATGGATGAGCAGAAGAGGAGAGTCCTCCTTGGTCTTTGCTTGTTAACACTGGGAAAATATAGAAAGGGAAACAACATTAGAAGGGCGCCAAACAAAAAACATAAAAGGAATACATGATGGATGGTGAACCGACCTCTGCAGCTGGGCCTCCTCCTCCTCCTCCTCCTCCGCGAGAACTCAATAACCCATGTTGTTCATTTCGTTTCTCTGATTTTAACTCAACGGCAAGTTCAGCTGAAGCTGGGTCCTGAGATCTGTAAGAGAAGAGTAGGTAGACAAACTCATTATAAAAAGGACATCTCTCAAAACTTTTCAAAAAGTTGATGCTAAGATTCATTGTGTTGAGATCTAGAGAAGACCAAAAAGATTCCTGCATCTAGACCGGACTCCGTGCCGTAGGCTCTTACATCTACTATGAATCACTAGGTCATGACTAGGCCTCATGCTGAGCCATGACGTTGTAGGCCTAGTAAAAGAAAGAGATGCCCAGGAAACTGAGCTGAAGATTCTGGCAAAGGAAGTTAAGACTGTCTTGGAGGACCACATTAGACCCTGGACCAGGGCAGCGTGAGATTCCTGTGTCTAGACTTGTCTCCGTGCCTCTGGGCTCTTACATCAACTACACATCACTATGTCATCACTAAGTCTCATGCTGAGCCATGACGTTGCGAGGCCTAATAAAAGCAAGAAGCACCCAAGATGCCGAGCAAATGAAGTGAAGACTGCCCTGGAGGACCAGATTAGACCCTAGACCAGGAAAGCATGAGATTCCTGTGTCTAGACTGGTCTCCGTACTATAGGCTCTTACATCAACTACGCATTACTAGGCCTCATGCTGAGCCATGACATTGCGGGGCCTAGTAAAAGCAAGAAGCATCCAAGATTGAATTTATTGATTTATACCAGGATGGGGGATCATACATACAAGGATGAGGACATACATACTAGGATGGGGATCATATATACCAGGATGGGTAACATATATACTAGGATGAAGACATATATACCAGGATAGACCCAAGATGAAGATCATATATACCAGGATGGCGATCATATATACCAGGATGTGCCCAGGATGTGTATCATATATACTAAGATGGGGATCATGTATATCAGGATGTGCCCAGGATAGTGATCATATATACCAGGATGAAGACATATATACCAGGATGGGGATCATATATACCAGCATAAGGACATATATACCAGAATAGGGATCATATATACCAGGATGGGGATCATAAATACCAGGATGGGGGATATATATACCTGGAAGAGGCTCAGGATGGGGGACATATATACCTGGATGGGGGACATACTGTATATACCAGGATGGGGATCATATATACCAGGATGGGGAATATATATACTTGGAAGAAGCTCAGGATGGGGGACATATATACCTGGATGGGGGACATACTGTATATATCAGGATGGGGATCATATATACCAGGATGGGGGATATATATACCTGGAAGAGGCTCAGGATGGGGGACATATATACCTGGATGGGGGATATATATACTTGGAAGAGGCTCAGGATGGGGGACATATATACCTGGATGGGGGACATACTGTATATATCAGGATGGGGATCATATATACCAAGATGGGGGATATATATACCTGGAAGAGGCTCAGGATGGGGGACATATATACCTGGATGGGGGGCATACTGTATATACCAGGATGGGGATCATATATACTAAGATGGGGGATATATATATATATATATATATATACACCAGGATGGGGATCATATATACCAGGATGGGGGATATATATATACCTGGAAGAGGTCAGGATGGGGGACATATATAACAGGATGGGGATCATATATACCAGGATGGGGGATATATATATACCTGGAAGAGGTCAGGATGGGGGACATATATGCCAGGAGGGGGACATATATGCCAGGATGGGGGATATATATATATATATATATATGTATATATATATATATATATATATATATATATATATATATATATATATATATATATCTGGAAAGGGCTAAGGATGGGGAATATCAATATAGAATTGGGGGACATTATGCCCATAAGAGTGTCACCAGAAGATTCCCCCATAACAGTGCGCCATGACCACATTTTTTCCTTATTTTTTTTTCTATTTTCCCCCTTTAAAAGCTAGGTGCCTCTTATGGACAGGTGCGTCTTATAGTCCTAAAAATAAGTAATTCTATCCATACAGTAAATGGACATGATAGTTCCTATTGATGGATAGTTGAGCTATTACAGATTCTTCTCATTATTTAAGAGAAGGCACTTAAATCCCAAAAATGAAATTTTAGGAGCACAATATGGCTCCGTATTGGAGAACCTCTCGACATACGGGGCTTTCTTGACTTGTTGATATAGTCATTTTGCATTGTCTTAATGCCTGAAGACTTCTGCAGCTTGACGGACAAATGCCCGAGATCGCCGCCTCTACGAGTTTCCTGAAAGGATGTTTAAAAAAAAAATATCGAACAAACAATATTTGACAGGACTGAACTCTACGAGGAAGCAGAGAACACGGCGAGATTGCACTTTTCTTTATATACAAAGTGGAGGCAATGTGTTAATCTCTGATTAGTCATCGGCTGGAAGCTCTCACGGAGCGGACTACGAGACAGAAAAACGCAAAAATACAATATCTGGCACGTCTTAAAGGGTAAATCCACTGCGCTGTGTATATTCCATGAGGATTTGTTTATGTCCACTCTCTCTGCAAAAGATATTTTTGGCTCAGGGAAGGGGGGGGGGTGAAACAATTGCATTTCCATAGTTTCATGTAATGGCAACGAAAATAAACTAAGCTGACGCTGGCGCTAAATATATGATTTAGACTAATAATCATCAGACAAAAAAGACTGGTCAGCTGACGACACAGATCCCAAAAACACATGTGGTAGAGGGCAAAAAATGGAGCATGCCTCGCCCCAAATACTAAATAAACTAATAAAACTGTTTAAACAGTTATATAGACGACTTCACTTCTATAAAATCCAGACAGCAGTATACATTGTAGTGAGAATGTGCATTCTAAGGCAAATCCGGATGCTTTGGTGCACCCTTGGCATGGCCATGGGTTCATTGCATGATTATAGCCTTCAATTCTGCATTTTAGCAATCCCCCTGATTGCCTTAACTCGATCTGCATCTGTCACGGTTGTGTCATGAGTGGCTTCTGGCAATAGAAGGTCACCACATTTGGCTGTGCAAAATGCTCCCTGACTATCTATTGTTGCTGGTAGATTTCTTGCTGCATTTTCATCTCTTCCCCTTTAGGACCCAGCACAGCTCTCCTTCCATCCAGCTGCTGATTATCAGTATTCTCCATGTGCTTAAATACTCTGATCTTCCCTGGACTGGTGCAGGTGATATTATGCTTGTACTCACTTGTACTCATCTGTGGTATCATTACTGAACTTCTACCTGAGTCATTTGTGGATAATTCATTCAATCTCTGGTTGCAAGTAGGTGGCTTGTACTCATCTGTGGTATCATTGCTGAACTTCTACCTGAGTCATCTGTGGATAATTCATTCAAGCTCTGGTTGCAAGCAGGAGTCTTGTACTCATCTGTGGTATCATTGCTAAACTTCTACCGGAGTCATCTGTGGATAATTCATTCAAGCTCTGGTTGCAAGCAGGTGGCTTGTTCTCATCTGTGGTATCATTGCTGAAACTTTGCTGAACTTCTACCTATGTTATCTATGGATAACTAGTTCATGAATTTTCCCCCTGTGTGCCCTCCTTGTGTCTTCTCTAGTGTTTAGTGGGGTTGACGAAGAGCTCATCCCATCCACTCCCTACTTGGGGCCCAGCACTGGGATACTTAGGATCAGGTATCCAGCTTGGCGCATAGGTGTGGAACCTATCTAGGGTGGTGAGGGACTCCAGGGACCAGCACTAGGGATACCTAGGGTCAGGTATCCAGCTCAGCGCATAGGTGTGGAACCTATCTAGGGTGGTGAGGGACCCCAGGGACCAGCACTAGGGATACCTAGGGTCAGGTATCCAGCTCAGCGCATAGGTGTGGAACCTATCTAGGGTGGTGAGGGACCCCAGGGACCAGCAGTAGGTTTGGTCAGGGGTCACCATCTCCCATCTTCCCTAGACACAGGGTTTCCCTTCCATTCCCTTTCGCCGTTAGCTTGGTACTTCCCCTTACCTAGCATGACAGCATTTTTGCAAAGGAGCTGCAAATATAAGACGTTCCACACCATCTCTATCTCTTTGCAGCCATTAATTCACTCGATATTTAGGTATATCAGTGTAGCAAGCGACAGCTGCAGACAGGAGCCGAAGATCAGGGAATCCGCACCTACACTGTGTTCTCCTTGTGGACATCCTGAAGTGTCAGTGCGCACTCGTCGCAGATTGATTTCAGGCAGTGCTCGCTCTGGGAAACCAATGGTGGCAATAAGGATTAAGGGGATTGTTAAAAATGCTAATTAGGGGGGTGATGGTGCATTGAGCCCTTGGCTCAATGGGTCTAAGTCCCCTATGTAAATGTTGACTGACTCCCTATTTAGGCTAAAGATGTAAGCAGCAAACAATCTGTGGGCTCTTTGTCAATGCCGGGATACCCTAGTTGTCTGAGCTAATATTCTACATTGATGCAATAAATAACAGAAGGGATGAAGGAGGATGAAGGTACAGTTTTCTCTCTCTGTGAGTGTGTGCTGTGAGAGGGGAGGAGGAGCAGCAGCGAAGAGACATGTGGCTACAGCACTGTCACCACAACAAGGTATGAAAAAAGACCTCCAAAACACTTTAAAATCACAATATCTATAATATATGTAACAGAGATCTTCAATTGACTAAAGAAGAAACTAATTTTCCAAACTTTTTTAGAGGGAATGCACCAAAAATAAATTAGTTTTTCTTCGCGGTATAGAATAACAGGAAATCATATTCTCTACGGGATGTAATTCCTTCGTGTCAAACACTAACTTAGACTTCCTGACTTTTGAACTTGACAGCATTAAGCGATAGCTGGTAAGACTCCGGGGGATATCTAAGGTCATTGTCCTCAGAAATTCTGAAAACTAAAATTTGCATAGGAATAGCTGGAGGGTTTGGCAGTGTAACATCCTCTAATTATGGTCACTTTATACCTGTGTACATTAAAACATTGACAGCTAAGATAGGATAAAGATGAGATCCACCAGCTTCACACACCTGTAACATCCCGAGTGGTTGTCACAGCCCCGCCCCCGAGGAGCACAAAATAGAATTTTCAAAGGTTCTGTAATATTTAAAGAGGTTTTGACCATTCTTTTTTTTCTTTGTTTTAGCAAACGCTATCTCTGAAAATTTTTTCTTAGATCGCTATGGTTTTGGCAGTGTAATAACCTCTAATTATGGTCACTTTCTTCTTGTGTATATTAAAACATTGACAGCTGAGATAGGATAAAGATGAGAGCCACCAGCTTCACACATCTGTAACATTATAAGTGGTTGTCACAGCTCCGCCCCTGAGGAGCACTAAATAGAATTTTCAAAGGTTTTGTAATATTTAAAGAGGTTGTAACCTTTCTGATTTTTTTTTTTTGCTGTAGTAAACACCATCTCTGGAGAATGTTTCTTATATCTCTATGGTTTTGGCACTGTAATAAACTCTAATTATGGTCACTTTCTGCCTGTGTAAATTAAAACATTGACAGTTGAGATAGGATAAAGATGAGATCCAGCAGCTTCACACACCAATCCCGTTATGACTGGTTGTCACAGCTCCGCCCATGAGGAACACTAAATAGCATTTTCAAAGGTTCTGTAATATTTAAAGAGGTTGTAACCTTTCTGATTTTTTTTTTTGCTGTAGTAAACACCATCTCTGGAGAATTTTGTTTAGATCTCTATGGGCTTGGCACTGTAATAAACCCTAATTATGGTCACTTTATGGCTGTGTACATTAAAACATTGACAACTGTGACAGGATAAAGATGAGATCCAACAACTTCACACATCTGTAACATTACAAGTGGTCGTTACAGCTCCGCCCCCGAGGAGCACTAAATAGCATTTTTAAGGGTTCCGTAATATTTAAATAGGTTTTGACCCTTCTGACTTTTTTTTTGTTTTAGCAAACACCATCTCTAGAGCGTTTTTCTTAGATCTCTGTGTTATCTTAACTAATATCCAGTATAAAACCTATAAAAATAGGTTTAACTGTACTGGTAAAGGATGACTGTTGATCATATAGTCAATTATGATCCATTATCAATAACCTTGTTGGCCTTTACATATTTCTATAAATGCACTGTCTGCACCTGATTGTATAATTACGATCATTATGGAGATGGTTGGAGCAGTAAGAGCTGTTCTGTAGGGACTGGATCGTTGCCAGGCCGGTGTGCACTAAGGAAAATTAATTCCTGGTAAATTACAATAGCAAACTGCTACATCTGTATGGATCAGATGACATGGCAAAATCCTGATTATTTGTAGAAAGTCATAGGGTGGTACGAAGCGATTTGCAGGACCTGGTCCAGCGGCCATGTCAGCAATCTATGGGCACTGGACAGGAGCTCTAAGAGCCACCTGACGGCATCCACGGTTAATTAAAGGTTGCGCCACAATTGCCAAGAGGTGGAAGGTGGTCCAATGGCCACAGATTAGTGACTTGACAGATGGACCGGTTCCTACAAATCAATTCAACTATCTCAAGAAGAGAACCACTAGCTCCTACAACAAGGTAGACCTGACCAATGTCAACGTGGTCCATTCTGGAGCTGAAGGGCCCTCTTCACGAGCCCCACTCGTGCTATATTTCAATACCTCTCAATGATGTATCGAGGGCCTAAAAGTTACCCTACACAATATTGTTGACGCCGCCGCCAATGTTGGCAAGACCTGACCATCTAGTAGGTATGGGAGTGTCCCAACTTCCACCTTATGGTAGATGTCAAGGTAAAGTAGGATCGGGCTGTTGGATTTCAACATGCCTGATCTTTTTGTTTTTAAGGTCTCTGCCAGTGGTGTCTTCATGGACCAAGTTGATCGGTAAGAATGGCTACCTATATGTATGGTGATATCCCAACTATATAACAACATGTATGGTGGCAACCCAACTACGGAAAGAATGGCTTCCTATATAATGTGTATGACGGTATCCCAACTACAGTAAAAATGCCTTCCTATATAATACGTATGGTGGTATCCCAACTATGGTAAGAATGGCTACCTATATAATGTGTATGGTGGTATGCCAACTCCAGTAAGAATGGCTACCTATATAATATGCATGGCGGAAACAACTCCAGTAAGAATGGCTACCTATATGATATGTATGGTGGTATCCCAACTACGGTAAGAATGGTAGCAATCCATCTACGGAAAGAATGGCTTCTTATATAATGTGTATGGTGGTATTCCAACTACAGTAAGAATGGCTACCTATATAATATAGATGGCTGTATCCCAACTATAGTAAGAATGGCTGCCTGTATAACATGTATGGCAATAACCCAACTACGGTAAGAATGGCTACCTATATAATATGGATGTGGGTAACCCAACTACAGTAAGAATGGCTACCTATATAATATGTACGGTGGTATCCCAACTACAGAAAGAATGGCTACCTATATAATATGGATGTGGGTACCCCAACTACGGTAAGAATGGCTACCTATATAATATGTATGGCGGTATCCCAACTACAGTAAGAATGGCAACCTATAATATGTATGGCAGTAACCCAACTACGGCAAGAATGGCTTCCTATATAATATGTGTGGCGGTATCCCAACTACGGTAAGAATGGCTACCTATGTAATATGTATGTCGGTAACCCAACTACGGTCAGAATGGCTACCTATATAATTTAGATGGCTGTATCCCAACTATAGTAAGAATGGCTACCTGTATAACATGTATGGCGATAACCCAACTACGGTAAGAATGGCTACCTATATAATATGTATGGTGGTATCCCAACTACGGAAAGAATGGCAACCTATATAATATGGATGTGGGTAACCCAACTACGGTAAGAATGGCTACCTATATGATATGTACGGTGGTATCCCAACTACAGAAAGAATGGCTACCTATAATATGTATGGCGGTAACCCAACTACGGCAAGAATGGCTACCTATATAATATGGATGTGTGTAACCCAACTACGGTAAGAATGGCTACCTATATAATATGTATGGCGGTATCCCAACTACGGCAAGAATGGCTACCTATAATATGTATGGCGGTAACCCAACTACGGTAAGAATGGCTTCCTATATAATATGTATGGCGGTATCCCAACTACGGTAAGAATGGCTACCTATGTAATATGTATGTCGGTAACCCAACTACGGTCACAATGGCTACCTATATAATTTGTATGGCGGTATCCCAACTATTCACACTGGTAAAAGAAGGATCAGACTGTTGAATTTCAACATGCCCCATCCCTTTCTTCTTAAGGAAGGTGCTTCTACTGTGGCTAGATGCACACTCAGATGAGCTGGTCGTGCATGTGTTGGATGAAATAGTTGGATGGCCGGCCTCAGAAAGTGAGTGTTCCCCTTTAATAGTATTTTGGTGACCATGTAGAAGGCACAGTCCATATCAACCTCTACATCCAGCCTGAAATGACAACTATGTGTAGCCGTTCTCAAGCACCGGCCTTATCGAAAGCTTCTCGCATTCCTCTGTGTGTGGAAATCTCTTTCACTCTTTCAACAGTGGCACTTCAGTCTACACGCTCTTTGAAGTCTGGAGATGGTTTCTGTATTGTGGAGGTATGCTTTTATGATAAATCAAACTAGATACACTGGGCCAAGGATTTTTTTTTCAGATTCAGACACAATATCACTTTCCCGCACCCAAGGGAGGCGTCCGGTACAAGATTTATACTCTCCATAATATCGAAACATGGATTCACAACTAGCGCCCAAACAGGAACTCAAAAAAGTATCGTCAATATATCGTAATCATAATATTTGATAATAACGGGACCCTAAATCCCCCTCCCCCATACACATTGGATGAAAGTTTGATTTTGGCACGACTGGTTGACCATGTGAATTTAACAAAAAAGACCGGCACTTAGATTGGTAAAAATGTCAGCCATTCTACACGGTCTAGCCGGCTGTCACTTACTGCAGATCGGAGATCAAGACGGCAACTTCTATGGAAAGCCTTCATCAGGCACTCTATCTGTCAACCACCTTAGATGCTATGGGTTCTAGTGAACCAGGCATCTAAGCGGTCAGTGAAAATTCAGCTATAAATTACAACTGATCACTGGGGATCAAAGCAGCAGGAATCCGCATTTTGAGCAATTTTTTGTGCCCAAAGTGGACAAACCCTTTAAACCTAATTTGTATTATAGAATAGACAGCTGATAATTACTATCACATATATAGGTGGATCATCTAAAGATAAACATAAAACAACAAGCAAAGAATTGAGATGACTGGACCCGTGGAAGTTCGGGTTCGCCGGGTTCAGCTGGACTTTAAATAAAAGTTTGGTTCGGGACCCGGACTTGACTCGGCCAAACCCCATATCAGTCAGTAGAGACCCCGAACTTGTGTGCTGTAAAATGGTCATTGCGCTAGGGAAAGCAAAATGGTGACAATTGCTTTGAAAACAAATAGGATAGGGAATAGTAGGAAAAGAAAACTAAGTGGGCTCCCACCTATTTTTGATAATCAGCGCGGGTAAAGCAGCAGCTGAGGGCTGCAACTCTCAGCTGTCAACTTTACCTTGGCAGGTTGCCAAAAATAAAGGGAATGCCACATGTTTTTTAAAAAAATATTTAAATAAATAATTAAAAAAAAATGGCATGGGCTCCTTCTACCAGACAGTCAAAATAAAGCTGGCAGCTTCTGGGGCAGTTGCAGGCTGCTATTTTTAGGCTGGGAAGGACCAAATAACCATGGACCATCCCAGCCTGATAATGTCAGAATGTAAAACGTGGGAGCACTATTTAAAGTACATACAGAAAACAATCAAAAGCTTGGTTTGGGACCTGGACTTGACCCTAGAACTCGAACCCCATATAAGTCAGTACAGACCCCAAACTTGTGCGCTGTAAAATGGTCATAGGGCTAGGGAAAGCCAAATGGGGACAATTGCTCTGCAAACAAATAGGATAGGGCATAAATTGAAAAACAAAATTAAGTGGGCTCCCACCTATTTTTATAATTAGTGCGGGTAAAGCAGCGGCTGCAGGCTACAACCCTCAGCTGTCAGCTGTACCTTTGCCAGTGACCAAAAATAAAGGGGATCCCATGCTGTGTTTTTTAAAGAAAAATGAAATAAATAATTTTAAAAAATGGGCTCCTCCCTATTTTTGATAACCAGCTGAGGTAAATCAAACAGCTTCTGTGGCGGCTGGGGGCTGCTATTTTTAGACTGGGAAGGGCCAAATAACCATGGACTATCCTAGCCTGATAATGCTAGAATGTAACACGTGGGGAGCACTATTTAAAGTACGTACAGAAAGCATCAGATGTGGGCAGGGGAAGGGAATACAATAAATAATAGTGTGAGATTTACTAATATATGGATTAGTTCCGCTTTGTGTATATCATTCCTTTTATATTATACAGTATAAAAATAATATGGCAAAAAGGTGCAACATGTCAAGAAATGGGTTATATATTTAATAAGAGTACATACCAAAATAGGAGAAACAATACGACCATCCTGGCCCCCCTGGGTTACTTTTTGCAACTTTTTCCCACATGGTTTTTGTACTGTCTAATGTATAGGGAATGATGTACACATAGAGGGACTAATCTATATATTAGTAACTCTCACAACACTATTATTTTTTTTGTATTCCCTTACCCCCTCCTACGTCTGATGGTTTCTGTATAAATAGTGCACCCCACATTTTACATTTTGCTATGTCTATTTATTTTCTAACCATTAATATATTTTTATCCTAATATACCTTTTAATTATGTATTTAAGTAAAAATATTTATTTTATATGAACGCTCCTTCAGGTGTTTTCTTCTCTACTTGTTGTCTTTTATTATACAAGTACTAGTCTGCACTGCAGATGATCCAAGAACTCCAGGAAAATATTGGAAATATGGTTTATTCTCTACGCATTTCGCAGCTTAGACAGCTTCATCAGTGGAACCACAATAATAGATAAGCTCCTGATGAAGCTGGCTAAGCTGCGAAACACAGAAAATAAACCATATTTCCAATATTTACTTGGATTTTTTGGATCCTCTGCAGCAGAGACTAATACTCCGATTCCTCCACTACACTGTCTTCATGACAGGTTTCCCAGTAGCTGTCCCATCTGATATCCTCAGATGTGAGTTTAAACAACCCAAATAAGACAGCAATTCCTATCTTTCATTAAATGCTAGCCACCACATAAGACTCTATTGCGCTGTGTTTCCCCTTTCTTACTTTTTGCAAAAGGCATGCTTGCCAACTGTCCCCATTTAGTCCGTGAATCATTGTATAGGTAGGGCTTAGAAAATTAATTATCAAAGTGGGGATTTTGGGACACTTCCCTAAGTTACTGGAGGTGGGGCATAAATGTTGGTAATTATCAAAAAGAATGTGTACACTTACATTTATTCACCATGAAAAAAGGGTCAAAATTTCCACAAAAAAGTACAGTTTGTAAGTAATAATATTAAATATGTCCCGTCACTTGCCGTAAATATGTGATTTTCCTCTGGTGTTAAAGCCGCTGTTCTCCTGAATCCGGCGATGTTTTTCTTGTGTTCCTGGGCCTCTCCGTTCCTGAGATATAACCTCCTCGTCACTGTAGTCTTTTTAGACAAGTGGGAGTGATCTTCAACTGATCTTTGTAGGCGTTTTCTTTGAATTCCACACCCAGTTGGCTAAAACAACTAGATTAAATTTAAAAGAAGATGAAGCCATATCTCAGGAATGCAGAGGCGCAGGAACAAAAGAAAAACAGCGCCGGTTTCAGGAGAACAGCGGCTTTTAGACCAGGTTAAAAAATAAATACATTTTTATATCAAGTGAATCATCCTCTTTTATAAACATACAGGACAAAAATCATATTTTTTACCATAACTGAGATTTTACAGTATATTTAGCTACTGTAAAAGCCGCTGCTCTCCTGAGTCCAGCGATGTTTTTCTTGTGTTCTTGCGCCTCTCTGTTCCTGAGATATGGCCTCCTCTTGACTGCAAGTCTTTTTAAACAAGTGGGAGTGTCCTCAACAGTATTGTGTAGGCATTTCCTTTGAAGACCACACCCAGTTGGCTAAAACAACTACATTAAATTGAAAAGAAGATGAGGTCATATCTCAGGAATGCAGAGGCGCAGGAACAAAAGAAAAACAGCATCAGATTCAGAAGAACAGCGGCTTTTAGACCAGGTTAAAAAATAATTACATTTTTATATCAAGTGAATCGTCATCCTTCATAAATACGCAGCACAGTGATCCCATTTTTTAACCATATCTCATATTTTACAGTATATTTAGCTACTGGCATGACAGAGACGGGTGAACACGGACTGGAGTCTAATCTGGGATTTGTATTCCATAAAAGACAATTACTCTAAAACCTCAAAGAAGAAAAAAAAAAAAGCTCATGCTCGTTGGGATTGTGGCTTTTTTTAAGCAGATGGGCCGGGGAATTTTAGCTTTAGGCGGGGTGATGCCACATCTTAAGTGTTCTGTGGTTCATAAGGATAAATTAGCTAAAGTTCGTTAGAAGCAGAACGTTTTTCCCTGGGAAAAACATGCACAAAAATGAGGATGCCTTTCCGAAATAGAAAAGCCTAGCCGCAGATATAAATATCACAGTCGTCGCTTCAAAAATAACCGTCTCTGATTCCCCCGTCAAATCTTTTACCAGGTCTATGAATAGTTATAGAAAATCCAACAACATTCAGAATGCACCATGAAACAGAACATCCATCTAGTCCGATTGTCCAAGAGGAGCAACTGAGGGGCAACATACCGCACCAGTATCCTTACATGATCTAAGAGCAAATTTGGGGGCTCTTCAATCACCTATTTACACCCATTCTGATAAATATTGTCATTTAAAAAGATTTGTTAAAATCACCTCTTCTTGTAAACACAGTGCCATTCCTCTGTAACTCCTCCTGGAAATGTAAATTTCCAACTGGGCAATACCATTGCTCTTGTTAATGAAGCCTCTGATGGCGGCGAGGAAAGGTGCGTTAAATCGCAGTGTTTTGACAGGGTCAACAGGCTGGGGTGGATCATGGATTCACCTGCGCCTGCGAGGCATACATGTCTGCTGTTCAAATCAGCAGACATGTGCAGGGATCATCACAAGCTCACAGCAGCAACTGGAGGTGATCTCCCCTTCATGATTTAGCACGTACCTAGGTCGTGAAAGAGTTAACGAAGTTAACTGGGCAATACCATTGCTCTTGTTAATGAAGCCTCTGATGGAGGCGAAGAAAGGTGCGTTAAATCGCAGTCTTTTGACAGCACGATTTAATGGGTCAACAGGCTGGGGTGGATCACGGATTCACCTGCGCCTGCGAGGCACACATGTCTGCTGTTCAAATCAGCAGACATGTGCAGGGATCATCACCAGCTCACAGCAGCAACTAGAGGTGATCTCCCCTTCATGATTTAGCACGTACCTAGGGCGTAAAAGAGTTAACGAAGTCAATGGCTGGAAAGGCTAAAAACGCAGGAAAAAAGAGCCCCAATTGACATGCTGGAGATTATTTTCTGCAACAAAATCTGCACCAAATCAGCAAGGAAAGGGGAAAGGGTAAAAAAAAGCAATGTGGGCAAAACACTTCAGAAATCACAGACTTTGCTAGCTTCAGGATGCAGGTATGCAGATTTGTGAAAAAAAAAAAGCATCAAAACTGCATAAAAAAACGCAAAGGAATAGGTAAAATCTGCACCAAAAAAGTTTCATTTCTGCAACAGAAAGAAACTGACAAAAAAAGCTAATAATAAACAACAAGGAAAAACGCAACGGATGAGATTGAATTGGAACCGTAAGACGCTGCGGATTTTAGGTGCAAAAAGTCTACGCTAAAATCCGCGCTAAATCCGCTAGGTGTGAATATAGCCGAAAGCTCTTGAGGATGACTTGAAATCTATATCCCCGACTGTCATTTATACCAATGGGTGGCCATAAATGAGGGGTCATTGAGTTGGGTGCTGTTCGGTGCCAGGGGGTCCCAGGGGGCCACCTCTCCACCCTCCATTACCTTAGAAAGGGGTAAAGTAGGAAATCATAGCTTTTAGCCTCTCGTGGGGTTTAGGTTACCCTGATAACGATGTCACGTGTCGGCAAAATTGACGCGGCCATTCAGCACCGACATGCCCAGTGGATGAGCGCGAGGAAGCGGAGCACACGGACGGGCAGGAAAAAGACGTCACAGCTGCGATGATATCATTTACAGTACATGATAGGAGAAAACAGATGCTCACAATTTAATTCTGGCAAATACGTCGGTGGGGAGTCACCGAGAACAGCTGTCCACGGGCAGAAAAAAAAGATAGGGATCGCTGCCAAATAGGAAGAGCGGCATCTGAGCTATCTGTGAAACTACAAGCACGATGCTGTAATTAAAGGAGAACCCCGAGAAAAGATAGGTTTAGTCTATGTATATAAAGATACACCATGTGGTCAAAAGTATGTGCCCCCCACATTACACCTCCCATTCTAAATCCATAGACGTTGATATGGAGCTGTTTCCCCCTTTGCAGTTGTTACACCTCTGCTCCACTGGGAAGGTTTCTATAGGATTTTGGAGGGGTCTGTGGGAATTTATACCCCTTTATCCCAAAGAGCATTTGTGAGGTGACAGTGATTTTGGGGGAGAGACCCGGCTCAAAATCTCCATTATCACACTGTACCACCAAACTGTACAGCGGGCACAATGCAGTCAGGGGGTAACGTTCTCCTGGAATCACCAAACCCAGACTCCTCTATCAGAGGCAGATAGAGCAGCGTGATCCCATCACTGCACAGAACACGTCTCCAGAGCCTAATGGTGGTGGCTTCACACAGCTGCATCTGATGGTCAGCATTGTGCCTGGTGATGTACGCCTGCAGCTGCTCAGTCATGAAGCTCCCAGTGGGCACAGTGTTTGTGCTGATGTTACCAAAGGAGGTGAGGGACCGGATGTTATACACTGGGGGGGGTCCGGATGTTATACACTGGGGGTGAGGGGTCAGATGTTATGCACCAGGAGTGAGGGGCCGGATGTTATACACTGGGGGTGAGGGGCCAGATGTATACACTGGGGGGGAGGGTCCGGATGTTATACACTGGGGATGAGGGGCCGGATGTTATACACTGGGGGTGAGGGGCCAGATGTTATATACTGGGGGGGTGAGGGGCCGGATGTTATACACTGGGGGTGAGGGGCCGGATGTTATACACTGGGGGTGAGGGTCCGGATGTTATACACTGGGGGTGAGGGGCCGGATGTTATACACTGGGGGTGAGGGGCCGGATGTTATACACTGGGGGTGAGGGGCTGGATGTTATACACTGGGGGAGAGGGGCCGGATGTTATACACTGGGGGTGAGGGGCTGGATGTTATACACTGGGGGGTGAGGGGCCAGATGTTATACACTGGGGGTGAGGGGCCGGATGTTATACACTGGGGGTGAGGGGCCGGATGTTATACACTGGGGGTGAGGGGCCGGATGTTATACACTGGGGGTGAGGGGCCGGATGTTATACACTGGGGTGAGGGGCCGGATGTTATACACTGGGGGTGAGGGGCCGGATGTTATACACTGGGGGTGAGGGGCTGGATGTTATACACTGGGGGTGAGGGGCCGGATGTTATACACTGGGGGTGAGGGGCTGGATGTTATACACTGGGGGGTGAGGGGCCGGATGTTATACACTGGGGGTGAGGGGCCGGATGTTATACACTAGGGGGTGAGGGGCCGGATGTTATACACTGGGGGTGAGGGGCTGGATGTTATACGATGTTATACACCGGGGGTGAGGGGCTGGATGTTATACACTGGGGGGTGAGGGGCCGGATGTTATACACTGGGGGGTGAGGGGCCGGATGTTATACACTGGGGGTGAGGGGCCGGATGTTATACACTGGGGGTGAGGGGCCGGATGTTATACACTGGGGGGTGAGGGGCCGGATGTTATACACTGGGGGGTGAGGGGCCGGATGTTATACACTGGGGGTGAGGGGCTGGATGTTATACACTGGGGGTGAGGGGCCGGATGTTATACACTGGGGGTGAGGGGCTGGATGTTAAACACTGGGGGTAATGGGGCTGGATGTTATACACTGGGGGGTGAGGGGCCGGATGTTATACACTGGGGGGTGAGGGGCCGGATGTTATACACTGGGGGTGAGGGGCCGGATGTTATACACTGGGGGTGAGGGGCTGGATGTTATACACTGGGGGGTGAGGGGCCGGATGTTATACACTGGGGGGTGAGGGGCCGGATGTTATACACTGGGGGGTGAGGGGCCGGATGTTATACACTGGGGGTGAGGGGTCGGATGTTATACACTGGGGGTGAGGGGCCGGATGTTATACACTGGGGGTGAGGGGCCGGATGTTATACACTGGGGGGTGAGAGGCCGGATGTTATATGTGGCGCCCCTGACCTGGTCAGGCACCACTGAGTACTGCACCCATGCTGGGAACAGTACAACACAGGTAATCCAGAAGGCTGACCGGGGTGTGGAACACAGGCGCATAGTGATCAGGTCTCACACATGTACCCATGAGAGGACCCCTGGGGATCCCAGGAGGGGGAAAAGCCTTCACCTTCACTGGAATAGTGGAGGGGGCCAAAAGCCTCCATCTCCTCTCAAGGGGTGTGGTAAGAGAGTCTGGTTGCTAGGTGGCGTAGGCAAGAACAGGAGAGGAGGGGCAGTGAGCCAGGCAGTGCAGAGACCAGGGAGCTCGAGTGAGGAGCAGATCCCGTGGGCTGCTGTAGTCTGACAGCGTCCGCGCAGTGGCTACCGACGGGGGAGAACGGTCAACTAGGAGTGCTACCCGAAATCCATCTTCAGCTAGAGAGAGAGCACGGAGTGGGAAGTAAGGAGACTGCTAGAGAGTACCAGGCCCAAACGGGCGGCAGATCCCGAAGCGGAGATAGATCCAGCTTTCTTTTGCTAAACCTGCCGGTGTGGGGCTCTCAAAGCCCACGCCACAACACCACAAAAGCCGCAGCCACGTAGCCACAGTTAGGGCCCATAGGTCACAGGAGGCAAGCAGCTGGAGTGGCCTGGTCCAGGCGACAAGCAAACGGCAAACGAAGGGGAGAGAGGCTGCAGCATCTTCCCTGGGTGACCCCCATAGGGACTCAAAGTCGGGGTTACCCCAAACCACCAAGGGCTAAGGAAGGCGAGTTAGTAGTCACCCTCACAAGTCAGCCTGAAGGACACCTGGTTCCCACTTGGTTCATCCCAGCTACGCCCGGGTCACTCACCCTGCCATCAACTGTGAGTAAAAACCCTGAAAGACATCCTGCCTGTGTTGAGTCATTCTGCGCCTTGTAGTTCTACACATCTACACAGGGCCCTGGGGCTTGCCTCACTCTCAGGGGGCTATTCCAACTAACTGCACTCACCATCAGCCCCAGGCGTCCCTCAACCTGCAGTGGCGGTCCCCCACTGACCGCAATACTGAGAGTGGCGTCACGACAATAGAAGATTCCCTACCTGTGACAGATCCAGCCGAGTGGAGTCCCTGAAGGTAATGCACCGACACTACACCTGTGGGGCTTCACATCTGGCGTCACGAACAGGATAAGGACTAGACCTGTTCAGACAGGTGACCATGTGCCTGGGCGGTCCGCTTGGAAAATTGGAAGCGCCGCCATATTGCCACCATGAAAAGCGCGCTGAAAAACAACAGCAGCCCGCGCTGGGAGAAGTTACCGCCCACGAAGAGGCGTGGCTACCCAGAGATCCCCTGCAGAGTTCTGACCTCGCTTGTGAAGAGAGCGGAAGCGTTCAGAGACGGCGGGAAGGAAAGAGAGCCACAAGCCTGCTGCTGCAGAGAGAAGAAATGGAGTCCGGACGTGGATACCCAGAACCAGGCTCTGCTGCCTGGTGGTGCCGGGAGCTTGCTATCTTCTGCGATCAGCTGGAGGCCAGGATTATGCGACAGCTCAGTGAGGGACGCACGGAGCTTCTGGAGATGGCTGCGGCGGTTCGGACCTACGAGGAGGGAGCCGCGCGACGCCTGCCAGATCGAGCGGCGACGACTCAGATCCCGATGGTGCCACCGATGGGTGAGTCCAGAGTTGCCCCGGCCAGCGCAAGTGCTCCGACCCCTGCTGCTACGACCGCGGTCCCAGAAGAGGCGCCTGGCGCGGCGACGCTGAGCGAGGCCGCAGCCACGCTAGGTGCGGCCCGCCAAATCCAGGCCGCCGCAGCGACACCCCGCCTGGCCCGCAAAGGTCCGACTGCCACGGCGATACTCATCCGTGCCGCAGGTGTGACGCTGACCCAGGCTGCCACCCTGCTGAGCCCAGTCCGCCAAGACCCCACCGCAGCAGCGACGCTCGTTCGAGCCGCAAGTGAGATGCTGAACCAGGCCGCAGCCCCGCCAGGTGCGGCCCGTCAAGCCCCGATCACGGCAGCGACGCCCAGCTCCACCTGCACGGACCCCATTGAGGATGCGACGCCAATTCAGACCGCGGCTGCGATGCCCAGTCCGGCCCGCCAAGAACTGGCCGCAACAGCGACGCAGATCCAGGCCGCCGCCACGCCAGGCTCGGCCCGCACAGACCAGGCCGCCGCCACGCCAGGCTCGGCCCGCACAGACCAGGCCGCCGCCATGCCAGGCGCGGCCCGCCAAGACCAGGCCGCCGCAGCGATGCCCTGCGCGGCCCGCCAAGAAAAGACTACATCACCATTTATCCCGGCCTGCAGGGCCAGAGCAGACACCGCTCCCCAGCCTAAGGAAGTCCCTACTAGGAAATCCCTGGTAGGTGAGGACCCCGCATACTGGCAGCTGAAGGCTGACCTGGAGGCCAAGTTCCCACAGGAGATGGTGGACCAGTACATGCTCCCTCCGCACACCCCTAAGGCAACCCCTGCAGCAACCACGCCGAAGAGTCCACCGCCTGGGCCAGCTGAGGAACACTCATCCCCAGCGCTGCCACGACCAGAGTGCAGCGAAGAACTAAGGGGGAGAGGAGGGCAAGAAGCTGAGGAGTTGCCCCCGGAGCCAGCAGCAGTGCTAGTCCCAGAGCCGGAGATGCTGCCATATTCCCGCTGGGACGAGGAAGACCTGACACCTCCTGCGGAAGAAGACCTGCCCAACCGCCCCACCTGGGAGCTTGTAAGCTGCACTTCGCAGAATCCAGCCCGCCAGACACAGCGCCGCAGCAGAACCCAGTTTTCCCCTGCACCGCCATCCCCAGAGCAGAGAGAAGTCACGGCCAGAGACTTACAAGAAAAACGGTTCCTGAGAAGAGCCAAAGCACAGATCAGAGGACCCCTGCGTCGAGGAATTGTCGAAGATTTCAGCCTCAAATCAGGGTACGGCTTTATAGTATCACCTGGTGTGAAGGAAGGGATTTTTGTCAATCGAAGGGATGTGAGAGCCCATTTGCCCAGAGGACACCCTGGAAGAAATTTGAAAATAGGAGACTCAGTGGAGTTCACTATGCATCAGGGAGAAAGAGGCTGGTATGCCCTAGATCAGGGGTGGGGAACCTCCGGCCCGCGGGCCGTATGCGGCCCGCCATGACCTTTTCTGCGGCCCCCGGGCACATTCCACAGTCCACAGAGCTCGGGAGGCAGAAGCGTCTTGCTTGCTGCTGGCCCTTTAAACCCTGTATGGCTTACGTCCTCATGCTAGCGTGAGGACGTACTTTGTGGGTGGAGTAAGCGCTCAACTCGCTCTTTTTCCACAGAAGAGAAGCTACTACCTCAGCGTCCGACAGGTGTGTTTGTGCTCCCATGCCTGTGTGTGCCCCTGCACATCCCCACTGCAGCCTGTGCTCCGTGCAGCGTCCCATCCACCTTGCGCATCCCTACTGCAGCGCACCGTCCTCCTTGTGCATTCCCACTGCAGCCTGTTCTCCGTGCAGTGTCCCGTCCTCCTCGTGCATCCCCACTGCAGCCTGTGCTCCGTGCAGCGTCTCATCCTCCTTGTGTATCCCCACTGCAGCCTGTGCTCCGTACAGCGTCCCGTCCTCCTCGCGTATCCCCACGGCAGCCTGTGCTCCTCACTCTCCCCCACGGCGGCCTGTGCTCCTCACTCTCCCCCACGGCGGCCTGTGCTCCTCACTCTCCCCCACGGCAGCCTGTGCTCCTCACTCTCCCCCACGGCAGCCTGTGCTCCTCACTCTCCCCCACGGCAGCCTGTGCTCCTCACTCTCCCCCACGGCAGCCTGTGCTCCTCACTCTCCCCCACGGCAGCCTGTGCTCCTCACTCTCCCCCACGGCAGCCTGTCCCCCTGTGGCCTCCCCACGGCAGCCTGTGCCCCTGTGGCCTCCCCACGGCAGCCTGTGCCCCTGTGGCCTCCCCACGGCAGCCTGTCCCCCTGTGGCCTCCCCACGGCAGCCTGTGCCCCTGTGGCCTCCCCACGGCAGCCTGTGCCCCTGTGGCCTCCCCACGGCAGCCTGTGCCCCTGTGGCCTCCCCACGGCAGCCTGTGCCCCTGTGGCCTCCCCACGGCAGCCTGTGCCCCTGTGGCCTCCCCACGGCAGCCTGTGCCCCTGTGGCCTCCCCACGGCAGCCTGTGCCCCTGTGGCCTCCCCACGGCAGCCTGTGCCCCTGTGGCCTCCCCACGGCAGCCTGTGCCCCTGTGGCCTCCCTACGGCAGCCTGTGCCCCTGTGGCCTCCACACTGCTGCCTATGCCCCTGCGGCGTCCACACTGCTGCCTGTGCCCCCCTGGTATGTCAGAACCCCTAGCAATGTCCTTATATTTCTCCCAGCCCTCCCAAGTGATATATAATCCTCCCTAGTGATGTCTAGTCCTCGCAGCCCTCCCCAGTGATGTCTAGTCCTCGCAGCCCTCCCCAGTGATGTCTAGTCCTCGCAGCCCTCCCCAGTGATGTCTAGTCCTCGCAGCCCTCCCCAGTGATGTCTAGTCCTCGCAGCCCTCCCCAGTGATGTCTAGTCCTCGCAGCCCTCCCCAGTGATGTCTAGTCCTCCCAGCCCTCCCCAGTGATGTCTCGTCCTCCCAGCCCTCCCCAGTGATGTCTAGTCCTCCCAGCCCTCCCCAGTGATGTCTAGTGCTCCCAGCCCTCCCCAGTGATGTCTAGTCCTCCCAGCCCTCCCCAGTGATGTCTAGTCCTCCCAGCCCTCCCCAGTGATGTCTAGTCCTCCCAGCCCTCCCCAGTGATATCTAGTCCTCCCAGCCCTCCCCAGTGATGTCTAGTCCTCCCAGCCCTCCCCAGTGATGTCTAGTCCTCGCAGCCCTCCCCAGTGATGTCTAGTCCTCGCAGCCCTCCCCAGTGATGTCTAGTCCTCGCAGCCCTCCCCAGTGATGTCTAGTCCTCGCAGCCCTCCCCAGTGATGTCTAGTCCTCGCAGCCCTCCCCAGTGATGTCTAGTCCTCGCAGCCCTCCCCAGTGATGTCTAGTCCTCGCAGCCCTCCCCAGTGATGTCTAGTCCTCGCAGCCCTCCCCAGTGATGTCTAGTCCTCCCAGCCCTCCCCAGTGATGTCTCGTCCTCCCAGCCCTCCCCAGTGATGTCTAGTCCTCCCAGCCCTCCCCAGTGATGTCTAGTGCTCCCAGCCCTCCCCAGTGATGTCTAGTCCTCCCAGCCCTCCCCAGTGATGTCTAGTCCTCCCAGCCCTCCCCAGTGATGTCTAGTCCTCCCAGCCCTCCCCAGTGATGTCTAGTCCTCCCAGCCCTCCCCAGTGATGTCTAGTCCTCCCAGCCCTCCCCAGTGATGTCTAGTCCTCCCAGCCCTCCCCAGTGATGTCTAGTCCTCCCAGCCCTCCCCAGTGATGTCTAGTGCTCCCAGCCCTCCCCAGTGATGTCTAGTGCTCCCAGCCCTCCCCAGTGATGTCTAGTGCTCCCAGCCCTCCCCAGTGATGTCTAGTGCTCCCAGCCCTCCCCAGTGATGTCTAGTGCTCCCAGCCCTCCCCAGTGATGTCTAGTGCTCCCAGCCCTCCCCAGTGATGTCTAGTGCTCCCAGCCCTCCCCAGTGATGTCTAGTGCTCCCAGCCCTCCCCAGTGATGTCTAGTGCTCCCAGCCCTCCCCAGTGATGTCTAGTGCTCCCAGCCCTCCCCAGTGATGTCTAGTGCTCCCAGCCCTCCCCAGTGATGTCTAGTTCTCCCAGCCCTCCCCAGTGATGTCTAGTTCTCCCAGCAATGTATATTCCTTCCAGCCCTCCCCAGTGATGTATATGCCCTCAGCATCTCCTGTGATGTATGTGCCCTCAGCATCTCCTGTGATGTATATATCCTCAGCATCTCCTGTGATGTATTTACAGCAGTCCCAGCTGACACAAACGTGGAAAAACAGTTGTGAGAAGCAATAAGATCAATATTGAATAATATAGCCGCACCAAAAACAAGAAGCTTCAGCCGCCACGATGAGTTAATTGTTTGACTAAGTATAGCAGGGTAATTTTAAGTTGATAGTTTTGTGCGGCCCCCGAAGGTTGGTAGAAAATTCCAAATGGCCCTCGGCATTAAAAAGGTTCCCCACCCCTGCCCTAGATGTTGCACCATGTCCTAGAAGTCCTTGCAGAAGCCCTGCAGTCACAACAGAAGATGAAGACAGAGACACTGAAGAAGAGGAAAGAAAGGATCAAGAAACAGACGATAAAAGCACAGGAAGTAACAGATGCCCCAGCCCTACAGGCCCAAGCCCTGGTAAGGAGGAAAAAGGAGCAAAGTTCACATAAAGCAAGAAGAAAGCATACAGCAAGTTAAAGTTTTGAAAAGTTTGAAGTTTTGCAACGTTTACGTTTAAGTATGTGCCAACATAAACTTGTGTGAGAAAACCATAAACCTTAAGGCTATGAACTGGCTATAGCCACAAACTCTCGCAGTGTAAATAGTTACACCAGAGGGCACCACCACTACCAGAGTCAGCCTGTTTAGGGGCTTGGCTCGTCTGCAACCAGGAGGAGCCCGTCCGTATATAGGGCCTTGGCTCGCCTGCGACCAGAGAGCATGCCTGTTTATGGGGCCTGGCTCTCCACCACAAAGAGGGTACCTGGTCAGCACCAACTGTGGAGGCCGCCTCTACATCCTGCCAGAAGTGGCTGAAGGCGCGGATCCACCAGGCCAGGTATACCCTGAAGACCACCAGCCCATGAAAGCCGCCTCTACATCCTGCCAGAAGTGGCTGAAGGCGTGGCCAACGTGAGAGGGTTTTGGGTGGGTTAACGGACTTGTGGGTGGAGGGTGGTGATGTATGGTACCTGGTGCTTTTAAAAATGTTTTACATGTTTTAATGTTTTATGCATTTTAAAATGTTGTCTTGCAGCCCGAGGACGTGCTGGTGATAACTAAGGGGGAATGTGGCGCCCCTGACCTGGTCAGGCACCACTGAGTACTGCACCCATGCTGGGAACAGTACAACACAGGTAATTCAGAAGGCTGACCGGGGTGTGGTACACAGGCGCATAGTGATCAGGTCTCACACATGTACCCATGAGAGGACCCCTGGGGATCCCAGGAGGGGGAAAAGCCTTCACCTTCACTGGAATAGTGGAGGGGGCCAAAAGCCTCCATCTCCTCTCAAGGGGTGTGGTAAGAGAGTCTGGTTGCTAGGTGGCGTAGGCAAGAACAGGAGAGGAGGGGCAGTGAGCCAGGCAGTGCAGAGTCCAGGGAGCTCGAGTGAGGAGCAGATCCCGTGGGCTGCTGTAGTCTGACAGCGTCCGCGCAGTGGCTACCGACGGGGGAGAACGGTCAACTAGGAGTGCTACCCGAAATCCATCTTCAGCTAGAGAGAGAGCACGGAGTGGGAAGTAAGGAGACTGCTAGAGAGTACCAGGCCCAAACGGGCGGCAGATCCCGAAGCGGAGATAGATCCAGCTTTCTTTTGCTAAACCTGCCGGTGTGGGGCTCTCAAAGCCCACGCCACAACACCACAAAAGCCGCAGCCACGTAGCCACAGTTAGGGCCCATAGGTCACAGGAGGCAAGCAGCTGGAGTGGCCTGGTCCAGGCGACAAGCAAACGGCAAACGAAGGGGAGAGAGGCTGCAGCATCTTCCCTGGGTGACCCCCATAGGGACTCAAAGTCGGGGTTACCCCAAACCACCAAGGGCTAAGGAAGGCGAGTTAGTAGTCACCCTCACAAGTCAGCCTGAAGGACACCTGGTTCCCACTTGGTTCATCCCAGCTACGCCCGGGTCACTCACCCTGCCATCAACTGTGAGTAAAAACCCTGAAAGACATCCTGCCTGTGTTGAGTCATTCTGCGCCTTGTAGTTCTACACATCTACACAGGGCCCTGGGGCTTGCCTCACTCTCAGGGGGCTATTCCAACTAACTGCACTCACCATCAGCCCCAGGCGTCCCTCAACCTGCAGTGGCGGTCCCCCACTGACCGCAATACTGAGAGTGGCGTCACGACAATAGAAGATTCCCTACCTGTGACAGATCCAGCCGAGTGGAGTCCCTGAAGGTAATGCACCGACACTACACCTGTGGGGCTTCACATTATACACTGGGGGGTGAGGGGTCGGATGTTATACACTGGTGGTGAGGGGCCGGATGTTATACACTGGGGGTGAGGGGCCGGATGTTATACACTGGGGGTGAGGGGCCGGATGTTATACACTGGGGGTGAGAGGCCGGATGTTATACACTGGGGGTGAGGGGCCGGATGTTATACACTGGGGGTGAGGGGCCGGATGTTATACACTGGGGGTGAGGGGCCGGATGTTATACACTGGGGGTGAGGGGCCGGATGTTATACACTGGGGGTGAGGGGCCGGATGTTATACACTGGGGGTGAGGGGCCGGATGTTATACACTGGGGGGTGAGAGGCCGGATGTTATACACTGGGGGGTGAGGGGTCGGATGTTATACACTGGGGGTGAGGGGCCGGATGTTATACACTGGGGGTGAGGGGCCGGATGTTATACACTGGGGGTGAGGGGCTGGATGTTATACACTGGGGGTGAGGGGCTGGATGTTATACACTGGGGGTGAGGGGTCGGATGTTATACACTGGGGGTGAGGGGCCGGATGTTATACACTGGGGGGTGAGAGGCCGGATGTTATACACTGGGGGGTGAGGGGTCGGATGTTATACACTGGGGGTGAGGGGCTGGATGTTATACACTGGGGGTGAGGGGCCGGATGTTATACACTGGGGGTGAGGGGCTGGATGTTATACACTGGGGGTGAGGGGCTGGATGTTATACACTGGGGGTGAGGGGTCGGATGTTATACACTGGGGGTGAGGGGCCGGATGTTATACACTGGGGGTGAGGGGCCGGATGTTATACACTGGGGGTGAGGGGCCGGATGTTATACACTGGGGGTGAGGAGCCGGATATTATACACCGGGGGTGAGGGGCCAGAAGCTATACACTGGGGGGCCCCAAGGGCAGGAGACAGAGCCCCAAATTACATTCAAACACATAGAGCCAAATGAGAAAATCCTGCCTACAGCCACCACTAGAGGGAGCCTCGGAGCACACTGCATACAGTCACTGTATATATGGCAGCGGACGTTCTCTTTCACATACACTTTAGCTTTGCTATACTTTTCATATATGACTTTCCAGCACACCCCAATTTACAGGTTCTTTGTCCCCTTATCACTTACAGCGGCTGTTTTTCCGATCGACCACACGCCAGCTTTCCTTTTTTCTGTAAGAAGTAGAAAAGAGCGACCACCAGGAGAAGGAGGAGGACACAGACGACCACTGCGATGATGGCTGTGCTGCTGCCACCGCTTTGCTCTGTAACAGACAAAGGTATTGTGCTTGGTTTGAACAGTCATTTTGTGCTGACTCCATTATGCATATTTATATATTAGTAAGTTTCCCTCTAAGACTGATGGACTGACGTACCTTGGGATGGCGGTGTGCTTGGGGCCACCATACTTACTGCGGAAAAAGAAGAAAGTCGATTGGTCAGTTTCCCTATTATGTACATAAAGAACTCATAGGCACAAAGGATACTACATCCCTATATAAATCCACCTTACAGATTTTATACCTTTAAATTTAAAGCCCAAAAAAATAATAAAAGCTATAAAAAAAAGTCTTAAAATTAATATCTGCCATATCTGTCACCGGGTTTTTGCTATATACGGTAATCTGCGAGCAGCATGATGTAGGGGCTGAGACCCTGATTCCGGCAATGTGTTATTTGCGGGGCTGCTTGTCATTTTGATACAATCACAGTTGACCCTGCTGAATATCTGAAGTATAACCTCACCCACACCATTAATTGGCAGCTTCTGTGTGCACTGTGCATAGGCAGAAAGCTGCTAATCAGTTGTGGGAGCAGGGATATACAGAACAGCGGGACTAGGATGCAGGAAACTTCTAAGGATAATCTCGCCCACACCACTAATTGGTAGCTTTCTGTATACACTATGCATAGGCAGAAAGCTGCTAAGAAGGGATATACAGAACAGTGGGACTAGGATGAAGGAGACTTCTAAAGGATAACCCCGCCCACACCACTAATTGGTAGCTTTCTGTGCGCACTGTGCATAGGCAGAAAGCTGCTAATCAGTGGTAGGGGAAGGGATATACAAAACAACAGGACTAGGACTCAAATGACTCCTGGTTCTGTAGTGATAATCTTCTGCTAATAAAACACTGATTTTATAGAAACAGCAGAACACATTGCTGTCATCAGGCTCTCAGCCTCAATAGATTCCATTTAAACATAGTACAAAACAATCAGAGGCTCAAAGAGGGAAACTGCATCCTCCGCAAATAGAGTAGAAAGCAACTTCCGAAGATGGGAAATTGCATCCTCTGCGAGTAGAGATCCTCTGAGCAGTAGTTGAAGGCAATTTGCAAAGAGGGGAATTTGCATCCTCTGCTAATAGAGTAAAGATCCTGCTGAGCAGTAGTTGAAAGCAACTTCCAAAGAGGGGAATTTGTATCCTCTCCAAATAGAATAGAAATCCTGCTGAGCAGCAGTTAGAAGCAAGTTTCAAAGAGGGGAATTTGCATCCTCTGCAAACAAAGTAAAAATTCTGTTGTGTAGCAATTAGAAGCAACTGCAAAAGAGGGGCATTTGTGAATAGAGTAGAGATCCTGCTGAGCAGCAGTTGAAAGCAACTTCCAGAGAGGAGAATTTGCATCCTCTGCAAATAAAGTAGAAATCTTGTTGAGCAGCAGTTAGAAGCAACTTCCCAAGAGGGTAATTTGCATCCTCTGCAAATAGAGTACAGGTCTTGCTGAGCACTAGTTGAAAGCAATTTCCAAAGAGGGGAATTTGCAAACAGTAGCGTTTCTGCTGAGTAGCAGTTGAAAGCAACTTCCAAAGAGGGGAATTTTCATCCTCTACATATACAGTATAGATGTTCTGAGCAGTAGTTGAAAGCAACTTCTAAAGAGCGGAATTTGCATTCTCTACAAATAAAGTAGAGATCATGCTGCGCAGCAGTTGAAAGCAGCTTGCAAAGACAGGAATTTGCATCCTCTGGAAATAAAATAGAGATCCTCTGAGCAGCAGTTGAAAGCAACTTAAAAAGAGGGGAATTTGCAACCATTGCAAATAGAGGAGAGATCTTGCTGAGGAGCAGTTGAAAGCAACTTCTAAAGAGGGGAATTTTCAACCTCTGAAAATATTGTAGAGATTATGCTGATCAGCAGTTGAAAGCAATTTGTAAAGAGGGGAATTTTTAAACAGAGTGGAGATCCTCTGAGCAGCAGTTGAAAGCAACTACCAAAGAGGTGAATTTGCATCCTCTGTAAACAGAGCAGAGATCATGCTATGCAGCAGTAGTAAACAACTTCCAAAGAGAGGAATTTGCATCATCTACAAATAGAGTAGAGCTCCTCGAGCACCAGTTGAAAGAAACTTCCACAAAGGAGAATCTGCATACTCTGTAAACAAAATAGAGATCATGCTGAGCAGCAGTAGAAAGCAACTTCCAAAGAGGTGAATTTGCAAATAGAGTAGAGATTCTGCTGAGCAGCAGTTGAAAGCAACTTATCAAGAGCGGGATTTGTATCCTCTGCAGATAGAGATCCTGCTGAGTAGCAGTTGAAAGCAACTCCCAGAGAGGGGAATTTGCATCCTCTGGAATTAAAGTAGAAAGCCTCTGCGCATCAGTAAAAAGCAACTTCCATTTCAGAGAGGGGAATTTGCTTCCTCTGTAAATAGAGTAGATATCTTTTGAGCAGCAATTGAATGCAACTTCTAAAGAAGGGAATTTCCATCATCTGCAAATAAACTAGAAATCATGTTGAGCAGCAGTTAGAAGCAACTTCTAAAGAGAGTAATTTGCAGCCTCTGTAAATAGAGATCCGCTTAGCAGCAGTAGACAGCAACTTCCAAAGAGGGGAACTTGCATCCTCTGAAATTAGAGTAGAAATTCTGTTGAGCAGCAGTTAGAAGCAACTTCCAAAGAGGTGAATTTGCATCATTTGTAAACAGAGTAGAGATAAGAGGGGCATTTGCATCCTCTGCAAATAGAGTGGAGATCCAGCTTAGTAGCAGTTGAAAGCAATTTCCAAAGAGGGGAATTTGCAAATAGAATAGAGGTTCTACTGAGCAGCAGTTCAAAACTACTTGTAAAGAGAATTTTCATTCTCTAGAAAAAGAGTAGAGATCCTGCTGAGTAGCAGTTGAAAGCAACTTCCAGGGAAAGTAATTTGCTTCCTCAGTAAATAGAGTAGATATCTTTTGAGCAGCAGTTGAAAGCAACTTCTAAAGGAGCATGAACAAAGCATGGAAACAGCCATTCCAGCAAAGTGTTTGTGAGAGAAGGAGGCTAAATAAGGTAATGAAAGCTATTTCTGAAATTCATACCTTTGCAAAATCTGCCAAATATTTAATTAATTAATTAAATAATAAAAAAATAATTTATTTTTTTAAATAAATAACTGAATAAATAAAAAAATAATTAAATAAATAAGTTTATTTTGTTTTTAAGTAGTAATTTATTATCTGGTGCGGTGACACAACGGTAACATAATATTTTGGACGTTCACCGAAGTCGGACTTACAGATGTTCAGCTTGAATTTTTTCTCTTTGGATCCAAGCGTGTTTTTTGCAGTGCATGAAATATCATTAATAAGCTTGGAAGTGACCTTTACAGCGACCTCGCTCCTTACACCCGTGCCAGAAACTGTCTGAGAAGGCTGCAAAAGAAAGAAAACAATCACTGTACACAGTCCGCGGAATGAGTGAGGAATCTGGAAAACAATGAGCATTGTCCGGGTGGAAGAAGAAGCCAAGGAATGACCTAAAAACCACCGGACGTGCTACAAAGGATCGGGGTGGTCTCGTAGATGGAGTCATCACTGCTCACGTAGGTCCTGTCCATTGAGTCAGAGGGACGTGACAGTGACGAGAAGAGTGACTTGTGCTCTCCAAACAAAAGAATCTTCAATGAGTTTGTTTTCCCCAAAAAATGATCATGGCACATGACCAAAGGGGGTCAAAAAGACCACCTAGAGGGAGCGTGCACCCACCGGGCTACCCTGCCTTGGGTGATTAATTCAGATGCAGGCGCTAACCTTCAGCTCTGCTGGATGCCAGCTTATCTCCGGCTCCGGGTATCCTGTTGCTGAACACGATAATGTTAACATGTGTCCTTCGGATGGTACTTCAACTGATTCACTCTCAGGTCCAAGTTCGGGGGGTCCTAGAAAGAAGATAAATGCATCAGTATATGGTAAGCAGGGGCTCCTAGACTGGCCCTCAGACTAGGAGGACCGTAGCTATCCCTAATCCCAGAGTTACCTCTGATGGCGAGGATATCTGAGCCGACTTCCTTGTCCTCATTTTATAGGACTATAGCAATCCCAAATCCCAGAGTTACCACTGATGGTGAGCATATCTGGGACGACTTCCTTGTCCTGATCTTATAGGACCATAGCTATCCCTAATCCAAGAGTTACCTCTGATGGTGAGGATATCTGAGCCGACTTCCTTGTCCTGATCTTATAGGACCATAGCTGTCCCTAATCCCAGAGTTACCTCTGATGGTGAGGATATCTGGACCGACTTCCTTGTACTGATCTTATAGGACCATAGCTATCCCTAATCCCAGAGTTACCTCTGATGGTGAGGATATCTGGACCGACTTCCTTGTACTGATCTTATAGGACCATAGCTATCCCTAATCCCAGAGTTACTTCTGATGGAGAGGATATCTGAGCCGACTTCCTTGTCCTGATCTTATAGGACCATAGCTATCCCTAATCCCAGAGTTACCTCTGATGGTGAGGATATCTGTGCCGACTTCCTTGTCCTGATCTTATAGGACCATAGCTATTCTTAATCCCACTGTTACCTCTGATGGTGAGGGTATCTGGGCTGACTTCCTTGCCCTGATCTTTTACCCCCTCCCCCCAACCCCTGGGGAGGGCCAGAACAGGACTTATAAAGCCAACAGAAATAGACAAACAGGGGAAGCCAAATCTCTATTTCACAGCACACATAGAGGTATAAGACAAAAACCGCTTAGGAGGAAAATAAGAGCAGGGAGGAAACAACAAGACAACAGGAGAACTCTACAATAGCTCCCCACACAAACTGAAACAATCACCAGCAGGACTGGGAATACAACAGCACACAGACTGGTTTAGCAAAAGCTATAGTCGGCATGGGAAGACAGGCTCCACCTTCTTAAAAAGGCGGGCAGTGACTGTGATAGATCTCCAACAACATGTTCTTCCGATTAGTTATGTTGCTTACATCATTTGCAGTTATGATGACTATGGGAGAGGAGGGGCACCGGGGCTCCAACGCTGACCCTCAAGATAGGTGGCCTTATTCTATCCCAAATTTCAGGGATACTCCTAATGGTGGAAAGCCCTGAATCTCCTTCCTGGTCCTGCTCCTGACCAGTCCTGATCTGATTCCCTCACCCCCCAGGGAGGGACGGGACAGGAGTCTGTTGATAACTACAGAAATAGACAGACAGGGGAAATCAAAGCTCTTTCACACCCAATGCACACACAAAGGTAAAGAGAATAAGAGGTTCAAGAGAAAAACAAGAGCAGGAAGGAAGCAACAAGACAAAAGGGGTAAAATCCACAACCTCTCTACGCAAAATCAACACTTTCACTAGAAAGTCTGTGACACCACACCTCACAGACCAACATAAATTTAAAGACTTCCTTTTTCCTTGTTTGCATAGAATAAACTATAGCTGGCATAGGTAGAAGATTTCATCCAGCATAAATAGGAGGAGTGCAGATGTGATAGGCCTCTGCTCAACATGTGATCAAAGGAAACTAACAAGCAGACTAGCAGAGATTAACTCTTGCTAGCCTGCCTATGAATCACCACACAGCAGGTGGACGCTCAAGTATGCCTGTGTCGATCCCAGACACCAGAGAAACTATCGGGCGGAGTGTCAATATCTGCAATGTGAACAGAGCAGGACGCCGCCATGACAGTCGGCAAAGTTTGTGCAAAACTCTGCGTGACATGTTCAGGGCATTACAGTGTAGATATCAATAGCAACTAACTGTCACTATATGAGTGGTTTTAACCATGGATACCTAAGCTGCAATGCCCTGCACATGAGGTAAGCAACATACCTAATCAGGAGAACTATACTACATTTCTAATTGGAGGTATATACTCTACATATTGGGATAGGATCTTATCTTGCAGATACGTGCTATGGAGTCACTGTAGCTTACCCTCCACAATGATTGTGACGCGCTCTTCTTTGCGCAGTCCCGGTACGGAGGGCACCGTAGCTTCACAGGTATAAACCCCGGAGTCTGTATAGGTTAAATTACGCAAGCGATGCCTGTTGCTGCTAGAGAGAAGAACGTTCCCCTATAAGAGGAATGAATGGAAGATTGTCAGCCACTCCAAGGAGAAAGGATAAGACGACGCTAGACGAGAGCAGACGCGGCTTTACCTTTTTCCACACCAAGTCGGGTCTTTCCGAGCCATCGCCTATGCAGGTAAGGGGAACATCGTCCCCAACGGAAGGGCGAACTTGTCCCGATGGGATGAGAGAGAGAGGATTTAGGTCTGGGGAAGAAAAAGTAGAGGATATATTGTATAAAAGAAGAGAAAAAGTAATTCTATGTACCATGTAGGTAGGTGAGGAACTCACTAATACCTTACTGATCGGTGGGTGCCCGATCTCTGGGGCCTACACTGACTTTACACTTGCTCATTGCCCCTAAAGATGGCCATACACGTGAAGAAGCTGACGGCCCTCTCTATTCCCCCATACACGTGCATGCTCGGAATCGCGGAGCATGCTCGTGGTCTGTATGCCCTCCCAGACACCTCCCACTTACAATGAATTTCGACATCTATCTCCTTCTTGAGCTCGATGTCCTCAGGGCTGTCAAAATCCAGAGCTTCGCAGGTATAAGTCCCGGCGTCCTCTCTGGCGACGTTTTGGAAGACGTAGCTTCCATTTGAACTGGGGTTCAAGTCGTCCACAGATCCGTCAACCTGGAAAATGGAAGCAATTCCAATGAGGATCAACCGGAATGGAACAACATGGAGGACATAAAAGGGGCTTTCTGGGACTCTGATACCAATGACCTCTCCATGGTATAGGTTATCATATGAGATCTACAAGGACCCAGATCCCTCAGCCTTCACTGATCATCTGACTGAAGGTGACACAGCGCCGCACATTGCGTAGTGGCTATGAACGGTACTGCAAGTAAATAAAAAAATAGCTTGCAGTACCATACACAGCCACTACACCATGTGTGGCGCTATGCCATTTCTGGAGTACCACGGTACCATTGAGCCGAGTAGTGAAACCCAATGATGTGATTTTGATGACCTGTCTTATGGAGAATCATATATCTTATGTTTGCATATATATTTGCGCTTACAGAATGCTGCTGTATACTCTTGTACAGAGTGCTGCTGTATTCTCTTGTACAGAGTACTGCTGTATTCTTTTATACACAGTACTGCTGTATTCTTTTGTACAGAGTGGTGCTGTATTCTTTTGTACAGTGTGCTGCTGTATTCTTTTGTACAGAGTGCAGCTGTATTCTTTTGTACAGAATGCTGCTGTATTCTTTTGTAGTGCTGCTGTATTCTTTTGTATAGAGTGCTGCTGTATTCTTTTGTACAGAGTTTTGCTGTATTCTTTTGTATAGAGTGCTGCTGTATTCTTTTGTACAGAGTGCTGCTGTATTCTTTTGTACAGAGTTTTGCTGTATTCTTTTGTATAGAGTGCTGCTGTATTCTTTTGTACAGAGTGCTGCTGTATTCTTTTGTACAGAGTTTTGCTGTATTCTTTTGTATAGAGTGCTGCTGTATTCTTTTGTACAGAGTGCTGCTGTATTCTTTTGTACAGAGTGCTGCTGTATTCTTTTGTACAGAGTGCTGCTGTATTCATTTGTACAGAGTGCTGCTGTATTCTTTTGTATAGAGTGCTGCTGTATTCTTTTGTACAGAGTGCTGCTGTATTCTTTTGTACAGAGTGTTGCTGTATTCTTTTGTACAGAGTGCTGTTGTATTCTTTTGTAGTGCTGCTGTATTCTTTTGTATAGAGTGCTGCTGTATTCTTTTGTACAGAGTGCTGCTGTATTCTTTTGTATAGAGTGCTGCTGTATTCTTTTGTACAGAGTGCTGCTGTATTCTTTTGTACAGAGTGTTGCTGTATTCTTTTGTATAGAGTGCTGCTGTATTCTTTTGTACAGAGTGCTGCTGTATTCTTTTGTATAGAGTGCTGCTGTATTCTTTTGTACGGAGTGCTGCTGTATTCTTTTGTGCAAAGTGCTGCTGTATTCTTTTGTACAGAGTGCTGCTTTATTCTTTTGTCCAGAGTACTGCTGTATTCTTTTGTACAGAGTGCTGCTGTATTCATTTGTACAGAGTGCTGCTGTATTCATTTGTGCAGAGTGCTTGCTGTATTCTTTTGTACAGAGTGCTACTGTATTCTTTTGTACAGAGTGCTGCTGTATTCTTTTGTGCAAAGTGCTGCTGTATTCTTTTGTACAGAGTGCTGCTGTATTCTTTTATACAGAGTGCTGCTGTATTCTTTTGTACACTGTTGCTGTATTCTTTTGTACAGTGCTGCGGTATTCTTTTGTACAGAATGCTGCTGTATTCTTTTGTACAGAGTGCTGCTGTATTCTTTTGTACAGAGTGCTGCTGTATTCTTTTGTACAGAGTGCTGCTGTATTCTTTTGTACAGAGTGCTGCTGTATTCTTTTGTACAGAGTGCTGCTGTATTCTTTTGTACAGAATGCTGCTGTATTCTTTTGTACAGAGTGCTGCTGTATTCTTTTGTACAGAGTGCTGCTGTATTCTTTTGTACAGAGTGCTGCTGTATTCTTTTGTACAGAGTGCTGCTGTATTCTTTTGTACACTGTTGCTGTATTTTTTTGTCCAGAGTGCTGCTGTATTCTTTTGTACAGAGTGCTGCTGTATTCTTTTGTACAGAGTGCTGCTGTATTCTTTTGTACAGAGTGCTGCTGTATTCTTTTGTTTGTGCTTTATGTAGTTATAGCAGCTTGCACCTGTTCACACGTTTCATTTGGAGATGCAGGTTTTTTTATAGAGAATTTATCACAAGGTTTATGTTCCCAATTTTGTTTCCAGAGGTTTTTGGTTCCCAGTATAACATGGGGACAGAGACCCTGATTCCAGCGTGGGGTCACTTACTGGGTTGCGTGCTGTAGTTTTGCTATTGTCTGCTACAACGTGGCTAGTGTTCTAAGCCATGAGCTCCACAATATTGCAATCCAGCCTCATTCACTTCAAAAGGGTCGAGTTGCAATACCAGTGGTAACCTGTGGACTAAAGTGGCGCTGTTTCCATTCCAGTCTTGTTTTTCTAAGCCCTTTACACACTTGCAGGTTAAATAAAATCCCAATTCCTTCAACTCAAATCACCTTTTTCTTTTGTAGTAAGTAAGTAGGGGCCGGGTTCCCATCTGCTTCGCATTGTAGGGTCACTCTGTCTCCTTCCTTAAGGGGCTGATTGGGTAACACGATTAACTTCACATTTTCGGTATAATCTGGAAGGAAATAAAAAATAAAATGGGAATTAAAATATCAAAAATATTCCAAGATGAGACTGTAGACGGCACCGCTAGGTCTTACTTACAGTGGAGAGACAGGGCGAATTCCTTGGACTCCATGTGACTTGTAGCGCCCCCTGGTAGGGGGAACACGATCTTACAGGAGAACTGGGCATCAATGTCCGCTTTGGTGGGCTTCAGGAAGAGAGTGCTGGAGACCGTAAACAGTCCAGACGCCTCGGTGGTGGTGCGGGAGGAGGCATATAAATCTGTAGGGGGAGGAGAGTCTTATTTTAGGGGTGTTCCTTGGCGGGATCAGAATCCATACACGGAATGTCCGGAAAATGGACTATTGAATATATTAGGCCTTTATTTTCTATGTATTATTTATACATATTTGATAATATTCTTGTATTTATTTATTCATATTATATATATATATATATATATATATATATATATATATATATATATATATAGATATATATATATACATATATTTATTTATATATCTTTATAAGAAAAAATATAAAAAAAGAAATTTTTTTTATATATATATATATATATATATATATATACACACACAGTATATGTATATATAATTATTATATATATTATATATTATATATATATGTATACATATATATATTATATTTTATATATATATATATATATATATATATATATATATATATATATATATGTAATATAATAGTGAATAAATAAATATTGAGATCTTCACACTGGCCACTAAGGCTAATACTTGACTCATGCTTCTTTTTTTCGTGCCGGAAGCTACATGGACATAAGGTGCAATAAACTGTCTCTGTCTCCGAGTTACACCAATTTTCTGAAGCAAAGTAACTGGGAAGGGAAGTGGTGAAGGTGTGCTGTGACATCACCTGTTCTGAATGGGGCTTCCTGTGTTATCTACTGTATATAGAGGTGTAATCAATCATTGTACAGGAGGAGGTGAGCTGTGATATCACCTATTGTGAATGGTGGATCCTGTGTTATTTGCTGTATATAAAGGTGATATCAGTCATCATGCAGAAGGAAGAGGAGGTGAGCTGTGACATCACCTATTGTGATTGATGGATTCTGTGTTATCTACTGTATAGAGAGGTATTATCAGTCATTGCACAGGAGGAGGAGGTGAGCTGTGATATCACGTATTGTGAATGGTGGATCCTATGTTATTTACTATCATTGTACAGGAGGGGGAGGAGGTGAGCGGTGACGTCACCTATTGTGAATGGTGGATCCTGTGTTATCTAATGTATATAGAAGAGTTATCAGTAACTATACAGGAGGAGGTGAGCTGTGAAATCACCTATTGTGAATAGTGGATCCTGTGTTATCTACTGTATATAGAGGTGTCATCAGTCATTGCACAGGAGGAGGTGAGCTGTGATATCACCTATTGGGAATGGTGAATACTGTGTTATCTGCTGTATATAGAGATATTTTCAGTCATTGTACGGGAAATGGAGGAGGTGAGCTGTGACATCACCAATTGTGAATGGTGGATCATATGTTATCTACCGTACATAGAGGAGTTATCATTCATTGTACATAAGGAGGTGAGCTGTGACGTCACCTATTGTGAATGGTGGATCCTGTGTTATCTACTGTATATAGAAGAGCTATCAGAAATTATACAGGAGGAGGTGAGCTGTGACATCACCTATTGTGAATGGTGGATCCTGTGTTATCTACAGAATATAGAGGTGTTATCAGTCATTGTACAGGAGGAGGAGGTGAGCTTTAACATCACCTATTGTGAATGGTGGATCCTGTGGTATCTACTGTATATAGATGAGTTATCAGTAATTATACAGGAGGAGGAGGAGGTGAGCTGTGACATCACCTATTGTGAATGGTGGATCCTGTGTTTTCTACGGTATATAGAAGTCTTATATTTTAGTGCAATCCTGTACTGATAATGAGACTCCTGTAAAGTCTTTTGTTCCAGAACAGGAACTATGGGTTAGGTTTAATGGTCAGTATGAAATTTTCAATTCCTTTTTTTTTTTTTTTTTTCAAAATAGTGATATCGAAAACTGGAAAATACATTATCAAGATTTTTAGTACATTTACTGAAAGCCAAATCTGCTTCTTCACACAATTAAAGGGAGCCTGTGAGCGCAGAGTGATGAGTACAGGCGCTCGGTACAGTATGGCGTGGTCACACAGTTCAGGGCACCTTCACACCTTTTTGATTTCCAGAAATTTCTCCCCTTTATTTTGATAGACGGTTCTGTTCTGTTCCATGCCAAGGGTGGCCCAAGTGCCTATACTTGGATTGAACAGTTATTATGCTAACAGAATCCCTTTAAACCAAAAAAATGCCTTTAATCCCTCTATAGTGTAACTGCAAGAGAAATGAAGCATTGCCAAATTCCCATTGAAATCAATGGGAGCCACGTGTAAAAGACATGCACGGCTACAGATGCTTTTTCCAATGCAAACTACTCCTTTAATATGACGTCTTATATCCATATTGACTCCGCTTTACCTGCTGTTTTTTCAGTTCCAGCATTTAGAGGGGCTTGATTCCTGTACCACTCGATGGTGGGTGCCGGGTATGAATTTCGGCTAATGCATGTGCCAACCTTAGGTACAAAAGAGAAAAGAAAATGATTTTCAGAGAACTAATGGGACAGTATGTAAGAGAAATGGATCAGACGGTTTTAGTACCTACTGCAAAGGGGCCCACCAGAGAATTCTCCTGCTCTCCTGTGGGCCAGTCCAAGCCTGCCTGTCTTAAGGGGATTTTTGCAGGTATCACTCCTATATATGCTGGCTGGACCATTTCATTAATGCCAGCTCTAATTTATCTATACTGGTCTGGTGAGGTGTTGTGATCCAGACTTACTGGTGGTTTTAGTACTTTACTGCTGTGATCGGTTGTACTGTTAATCCTTGTTGTCTTTTTGTAGCTACCTTCCTGCTCTTGCTTTTCTCCTTAGTCTCGTACATTTTGTTCCTGTGAGATTGCAGTGTGTCTGAGTTTTGTGTTTTTCCTGTCTGTCTTTGTCTTTTTTTACCCACTGTTGTCTTTTTGTAGCTGCCTTCCTGCTCTTACTTTTCTCCTTAGTCTTATACAGTTTGTTCCTGTGAGATTGCTGTGTGTCTGAGTTTTGTGTTTTCCTTGTCTGTTTTTGTCATTTTTCACAGTGTTGCCTTTTTTGTAGCTGCCTTCCTGCTCTTGCTTTTCTCCTTAGTCTCATACTGTTTGTTCCTGTGAGATTGCAGTGTGCCTGAGTTTTGTGTTTTCCCTGTCTGTCTTTGTCTTTTTTTTCCCAGTGTTGTTTTTTTGTAGCTGCCTTCCTGCTCTTGCTTTTCTCCTTAGTCTCGTACTTTTTATTCAAATGAGATTGCAGTGTATCTGAGTTTTGTATTTTCCTTGTCTGTCCTTGTCTTTTTTTTCAGCATTGTCTTTTTGTAGCTGCCTTCCTGCTCTTGATTTTCTCCTTAGTCTCAGACTGTTTTTTTCTGTGAGATTGCAGTGTGTCTGAGTTTTGTGTTTTCCCTGTCTTTGTCTTTTTTTCCCAGTGTTGTCTTTTTGTAGATGCCTTCCTGCTCTTGCTTTTCTCCTTAGTCTCGTACTTTTTGTTAATGTGAGATTGCAGTGTGTCTGAGTTTTGTGTTTTCCCTGTCTTTCTTTGTCTTTTTTCCCCAGTGTTGTCTTTTTGTAGCTGACTTTCTGCTCTTGCTTTTCTCCTTAGTCTCGTACTTTTTGTTCCTGTGAGTTTACAGTATGTCTGTGTTTTCCCTGTCTGTTTTTGTCTTTTTGCCCAGTGTTGTCTTTTTGTAGCTGCCTTCCTGCTCTTGCTTTTCTCCTTAGTCTCTTACTATTTGTTCCTGTGAGTTTGCAGTGTGTCTGAGTTTTGTGTTTTCCCTGTCTGTCTTTGTATTTTTTTTCCCAGTGTGGTGTCTTTTTGTAGCTGCCTTCCTGCTCTTGCTTTTCTCCTTAGTTTCTTAATGTTTGTTCCTGTGAGTTTTGTTTTTTCCCTGTCAGTCTTAATCCTTGTCACTATCCCATTTCTGCCCCTTTCTTCCCTGGGGGATGGTGATTAACAGATTATATCTGGTCAGGAAAATAGCCAGGCACGGGACTCAGGCATCTCCACCATAAGGGGTAACCCTGAAGTTAGGGATAGTAGCGATGCTGCAGTCACATGATCACACTGCCTCTGTTACTGTCCCAGGTGAGGAACACAATGTTCACCACCTTATAAGAGTGATGGGGGCGAAGGAGTCTGGCAGAAAAGTGGACACAGAAGAGTGGCATATGTCTACAGTCACTCGCTGAAGTCTACAAAGTAGGGAATACATACACGGTGCAGGGAAGGAACGTTCCACAAGAATGGATTATATTACCTCTGCTGCTATAGGCTCCGTGATAGATAATACTTGGTTGTTCACGGAAAGTTCCGGAGACGAAGGTGACACTAAAAGCCAAAAAAGGGAAAAAAATATTAGTTCAACGGATGAAGGAAATTATAGTGTCCCGTATGTCAAATTCACAGAGCGGCCACCATTTATCTGAACCATATGAGCCATCAAAGGGTTAAAAAAAATTGTTCTACTCACCCCTCACCTCCCAGGCGCCTCCGTTACTCACCGCCACTCGTTGTATCCTCTGATTCCCGCTGCTCAAGTTGAAATATCGCACTCGCACTATGGCGGGACTTCCGGGTGTCATGGCGTCCGGAAGGGTTTGAGCAAGCACACGGAAGTCCATGGCGCACATCATCACGAAATGACGCCGTTGACCTGCAAACTTGTAGAGAACCCTTCTGAGCACCATGACACTCGGAAGTTCCGCCATAGTGTGAGAGGACCGAATATTCCAACAGGAGCGGGAGAGCAGAAGATGTGATGACGACCGCAACAGGTGAAGGTGAGTAATGGAGAGGCCGGAGAGATGAGCGGAGGGTGAGTATAAGGGGCACTTTGCACACTGCGACATCGCAGGTGCGATGTCGGTGGGGTCAAATTGAAAATGACGCACTTCCGGCATCGCATGCGACATCGCAGTGTGTAAAGGCTAGATGATACGATTAACGAGCGCAAAAGCGTCGTAATCGTATCATCGGTACAGCGTCGGCGTAATCCATAATTACGCTGACGCAATGGTCCGATGTTGTTCCTCGCTCCTGCGGCAGCACACATCGCTGTGTGTGAAGTCGCAGGAGCGAGGAACATCTCCTACCGGCCTCACTGCGGCTTCCGTAGGATATGCGGAAGGAAGGAGGTGGGCAGGATGTTTACATCCTGCTCATCTCCGCCCCTCCGCTCTGATTGGCCGCCTGCCGTGTGACGTCGCAGTGACGCCGCACGACCCGCCCCCTTAACAAGGAGGCGGGTCGCCGGCCACAGGGACGTCGCACGGCAGGTGAGTGTGTGTGTGAAGCTGGCGTAGCGATAGTTTTCGCTACGCCAGCTATCACCACATATCGCTGCTGCGACGGGGGCGGGCACTATCGCACTCGGCATCGCAGCATCGGCCTGCGATGTCGTAGTGTGCAAAGCCCGCCTAAGTGTTGGGGTTTTTTTTACATATTGCTCTTATTTTTGCCCTGGGGTCTGGACAGACTGTAATAAGAGACAGTATATAGTTTTTGGAGTTTTTTTTAATGGTCTTCAGATGGATCTCAAGCCATGGTGACTTGATGGATGAAAGCTCTGTAACATCGATCTTGTGCAGCCTGGATAGGTCCACCAGTCTCTTCTCCGCCTAGATGGGTCTACCAGTGTCTTCTCTGGCTAGATGGGTCCACCAGTGTCTTCTCCACCTAAACAGGTTCACCAGTGTCTTCTCTGCCTAGATAGGTCCACCAATGATTTCTCCATCTAGATAGGAGGTCCACCAGGGTCTTCTCTGACTAGATAGGTCCAACAGTGTCTTCTCCACCTAGATAGGTCCCCGAGGGTCTTCTCCGCCTAAATACAGTTGGTCCACCAGGGTCTTTTCCGCTTAGGTAGGTCCACCAGGGTCTTCACCTAGATAGGTCCACAAGGGTCTTCTTCACCTAGATAGGTCCACCAGGGTTTTCTCCATCTAGATAGGTCCACCAATGTCTTCACCGCCTAGATAGGTCCACCAGGGTCCTCTCTGTCTAGATAGGTCCACCAGTGTCTTCACCGCCTAGATAGGTCCACCAGGGTCCTCTCTGCCTAGATAGGTCCATCAAGATCTTCTCCACCTAGATAGGTCCATAAGGGTCTTATCTGCCTAGATAAGTCCACTGGGGTCTTCTCTGCCTAGATAGGTCTACCAGGGTCTTCTCTGCCTACTGTATCCTCCCCTTTCCCTTGTAGACTGTGAGCCCTCGCGGGCAGGGACCTCTCTCCTCCTGTACCTGTCTGTGTCTTGTACTGTTTATGATTATTGTACTTGTCCCTATTATGTATACCCCATTCACATGTAAAGCGCCATGGAATTCATGGCGCTATAATAATAAATAATAATAATAATAATAGGTCCACCAGTGTCTTCTCTGCCTAGATAGGTCCTCCAGGGTCTTCTACACCTAGATAGGTCCACCAAGGTCTTCTCTGCCTAGATGGGTCCACCAGTGTGTTCTCTGCCTAGATGGGTCCACCAGTGTCTTCTCCACCTAGATAGATCCATCAGGGTCTTCTCCGCCTAGATAGGTTCACCAGAGTCTTCTCCACCTAGGTAGGTCCATCAGTGTCTTCTCCGCCTAGTTAGGTCCATCAGTATTAAGCCATTGGGTTGATGGTTTTCCTCTTTATCTTGTTCCTTCTATTCTTCAGACCATGATGTCCTTCACCAGTGATTGGGCACATCATACCAAGAGAGGCCAGTAGGCAAGTCGTAGGTTGCCTTGCTTTGAGTGACATGTATGACTTATATACATATGAATTATATCCGTATACCAAGTGTCTCTACTCACCAAAAACCTTCAGTTGCGTGCTGTCTTCGCCCGTCCCTTCAGTCCCCGCACTCACTCTGCAGGTAAATTCATTTTCATCCTTTACGCGGATATCATTTATGATCAGACTGTTGTCACTCCTCATGGCCGCTCTGCTGGTGAACGGTGTGCCCGGGCTTACCGACGTCTTCCCATCGGTGTAGGTTGCAATGCGAGTCCTTTGTCCCTCCTGATCTGTCTGTGGGTCAAAGGTGTAGAATAAAGGCTCAATTACATGAATGTCAATCAGTGATTAAAGGGGTGATTATGTTCTATGTCCAGGGGTGTAACAATTGCGGTCGCAGGGATTGCGACAGGGCCCGGGGATGCAGGGGGTCCACCGACTCCAGCTCCTGTTAAAGCTGGATACGCATCCGGGGGCGGGCATCCAGCTGACATACATTGCAGCACAGAGACCTGTTGGGTCCCTGCACTGTGATGTGCTGGACGCCAATTAAGGCTATGAATGTTCACTGCTCCCCACGCCCATAACCCTGGGCATGGGGAGCAGTGAATATTCTGACACAGCTGACAGCACTGTAAGTGGGTGCGCATGACAGTGACTTCATGCACTGTGTCGCTTACATGCTGGTCAGTTGCTGGCATGCCAGCACCGGAAGATGACACCGGGGCAGTGGCGGGAAGATGAGTGTAATCATTTATTTTTTTACTGTGTGGGGCACGCTGGGGAATCATAGTTACCAGGATGCGGACATACTGTATACCAGGATGGGGACATAAACCAGGATGGGGCTATATACCAGAATGGGGACATAAACCAGGATGCGGCTATATACCAGGATGTGACTAGGATGCAGACATATACCACGATGGGGCTATATACCAGGATGTGGCCAATATGGGGACATGTACTAGGATGGGACTATATACCAGGATGCGGACATATACCAGGATTGGGACATATACAAGGATGGGGCTATATACCAGGATGTGGCTAGGATGCGGCTATATACCAGGATGGAGCTATATACCAGGATGGGGACATATACCAGGATGGGGCTATATACCAGAATGGGGCCAAGATGCGGACATATACCAGGATGGGGCTATATACCAGGATGGGGACATATACAAGGATAGGGCTATATACCAGAATGTGGCCAGAATGGTGATATATACTAGGATGGGGCTATATACTGTACCAGGATGTCGCCAGGATGCGGACATATATCAGGATGGGGCTATATACCAGGGTGGGGATATATACCAGGATGGGGCTATATACCAGGATGTGGCCAGGATGCAGACATATAACAGGATGGGTCTATATACCAGAATGGGGCTACATACCAGGATGTGGCCAGGATGGGGACATATATCAGAATGGGTCTATATACCAGGATGGGGATATGATGGGGCCATATTAACCAGGATGGAGCTATGATGGAGACATAGACCAGGATGGGGCCATGATGGGGACATATATGCCAGCATATAGTCATGGTGGGGTCATACATCAGGATGGGGGACATATTTACCAGGCAGTGGCTCAGGATGGGAAAAGATTAGTACAGAATGGGGGGGTTCATTACTACACAAGGGGATAGGGACAACTCATATGTCTTTTTAGGATTTCGAATGCTACAATGGTCCAAATGGGGGGGGGGGTGTTGTATCAAAATTTGCACTGGGGTCCATCGGACTCTAGTTACGCCGCTCCCTATGCCTTTCCGATACGTCAAGGATAAGAGCAGATGATGTTACTCTCTCATGAAAAACCCTTCAATTAGGGGTTGTCTACCTATCTGAGACAATTATTGTTTATTTATATGAATGCATTTGGAGCTATAACTAATCTTTGCAATTGGGTTTACTGATCAATTTTCCACTGTTTTCTTTCCATAGTTGTATTCTCTATTGTTGGCAGTAGAATGAGTTAACTGGGAATGTGTCAGTGAGCTCTTTGTCAGAAGGAGCTCACTGACAGATTTCCAGTTAACTCACTCTATGAGTTTGTGACTTACTTCTCTATTTTTGTCTGATCTCTCATCCAATCTTCCCCATCTTGTCCAGATGTATCGGCGTCCTTTTAATTTCTAATTAGTCCCCAATTTTTATCCATTACATTGAAACCCTCCCTATTTTTTAGTTGCCGGAAAAGTGTCCTGCCGGCAGAAGGAATCCCGAAACAATGGAATATTGATATTAGTGATTCCGAAAAAGAAAAGATTAAGCAACGGAAGAATAAGCAGTGACACTTTAATCCCTTTCTAAACAATACCCGGATTATCACAGCACGGGCGCCCTGCGACCCCTCCATTCTTATGACAAGTAACACCCAAATTGCAGCTGAGGACGAAAGAACTTCTTAATAGTGAATTCCGGATTTCTTAAATGGTGACTATGGGGCGATTCTTTTCCAAGTATCAGGTCTCCTGGTGATAAGCTAATTGTGGGGGGTCCTGAGCTTAGGACCCTTCCCCCATCATATGTCGCCTATTGAAATGAATTGTGCACAGACTGCAGTGAGGATCCACATGGAGGACTGGCTGGGCCCAGGCTCTTTCTTCAGGACCTCGAAAGCAAAACTTTGTGATCACTATATTAGGTGAGCGGGCACTACCATGCTCGGGTGCTCTGTACTCATAACTAGTGATGAGCGAGCACTATCATGCTCGGGTGCTCTGTACTCATAACTAGTGATGAGCGGGCACTACCATGCTCGGGTGCTCAGTACTGGTAACTAGTGATGAGCGGGCACTACCATGCTCGGGTCCTCAGTACTCGTAACTAGTGATGAGCGGGCACTACCATGCTCGGGTGCTCAGTACTCGTAACTAGTGATGAGCGGGCACTACCATGCTCGGGTGCTCTGTACTCGTAACTAGTGATGAGCGGGCACTACCATGCTCGGGTGCTCTGTACTCGTAACTAGTGATGAGTGGGCACTACCATGCTCGGGTGCTCAGTACTCGTAACTAGTGATGAGTGGGCACTACCATGCTCGGGTGCTCTGTACTGGTAACTAGTGATGAGCGGGCACTACCATGCTCAGGTGCTCAGTACTCGTAACTAGTGATGAGCGGGCACTACCATGCTCGGGTGCTCAGTACTCGTAACTAGTGATGAGCGAGCACTACCATGCTCAGGTGCTCAGTACTCGTAACTAGTGATGAGTGGGCACTACCATGCTCGGGTGCTCTGTACTTGTAACTAGTGATGAGCGGGCACTACCATGCTCAGGTGCTCAGTACTCGTAACTAGGGATGAGTGGGCACTACCATGCTCGGGTGCTCAGTACTCGTAACTAGTGATGAGCGGGCACTACCATGCTCGGGTGCTCAGTACTGGTAACTAGTGATGAGCGGGCACTACCATGCTCGGGTGCTCTGTACTTGTAACTAGTGATGAGCGGGCACTACCATGCTCAGGTGCTCAGTACTCGTAACTAGGGATGAGTGGGCACTACCATGCTCGGGGGCTCAGTATATTGAATATTAGGGGAAAATTATATATCACAGCTGGACACACACCACAAGATTAGACATTTCCCTTACAGATGTCGTTGTCCCTCTACTTACATAAGACCACTCCAAGCTGTATTTCGGAGTTCCGCGGAACGTTGGTTTACACGTGAAGACGGCCTCATGACCAAACTCAACCTCAACCGTTGGTGGGACAGTGACGGTCACTGCACAGAGACAGCCTGCGAAGTGAGAAGAAACAGATTGAGATACATCATCGGGCCCGGCAGCGCCATATGACTATTGTGGCCCCTTTTATATGGGATTCTAGCAGTTTGCACCTTCAAACAGCACTGGGGTTGTCATTACATCACCGGAACCAGAGTTAGTTGCTACCTATAACTGGCAAAGGCAACCAGGTAAGAAATAGTGTAACTGGCAAGTAGAATTAATAGGTTCTTTGCACCAACTTCGTGGGTTCTATTAATCCCATTATTTCATACAGAATTTATATTCCAGATTACTGATAAAATTTTATGCTCCTTTCTCAAAGGGTTGTCCTATATTGGTGTCACGAGTATAAGGACAGGATCAGCGTTCTCCATTACCATCTGTGACCATACACATTTAATTGTTGCTTTTTTTCCTCTGAGCGTTTAAGGGTTAACTCCTTCCCTGATGCAGCAGCAGACTTGCCCGTCTGTGGCCAGGCTGTATTTAATCCCTTTGCTTCCTGGAGAGGTTGCTGGTTATTCTATTCAGTTAGGAGCTAGCTCAGGAGCAGAGAGGATTTGTTCTTACTGCTTCTGCTGTGATTGTTTTTGGTGATTGTTGTATGTTGATTATTCTACCTACTTTTATTTGTACCCTTACCCGTACACCTTTGGGTATCCCTTGGTGCAGGTTTTAGGTGTGTATGAGTTTTGTTTTACTCCTGTTAGTCATTCCTTGTTGATGGGTTCTTGGGCTCTTTGTCCCAGTCTGTTCCGTGGGTGGGGGGGACATAGTAATCAGGGCCAGGTTAATTCCTTCCCTGATGCAGCAGCAGACTTGCTCATCTGTGGCCAGTTGAGCACCTTCAGACTGTATTTAATCCCTTTGCTTCCTGGAGAGGTTGCTGGTTATTCTACTCAGTTTGGAGCTAGCTCAGGAGCAGAGAGGATTTGTTCTTACTACTTCTGCTGTGACTGTTTTTGGTGATTGTTGTATGTTGATTATTCTACCTACTTTTATTTGTACCCTAACCCCGTACATCTTTGTGTATCCCCTGGTTCAGGTTTTAGGTGTGTATGAGTTTTGTTTTACCCCGTTAGTCATTCCTTGTTGATGGGTTCTTGGGCAGTCTGTTCTCTGGGTGGGGGGACATAGTAATCAGGGCCAGGTTAATTCCTTCCCTGATGCAGCAGCAGACTTGCTCATCTGTGGTCAGTTGAGCACCTTCGGACTGTATTTAATCCCTTTGCCTCCTGGAGAGGTTGCTCGTTATTCTACTCAGTTTGGAGCTAGCTCAGGAGCAGAGAGGATTTGTTCTTACTACTTCTGCTGTGATTGTTTTTGGTGATTGTCATATGTTGATTATTCTACTTACTTTTATTTGTACCCTTACCCGTACACCCTAGTGCTGGTTTTAGGTGTGTATGAGTTTTGTTAGTTATTCCTTGTTGGTGGGTTCTTGGGATCTCCATCCTGGTCTGTTCCCTGGAAGAGGGGACATAGTAATCAGGGCTAGGACAGGAGACAGGGTCATGTTGGAGGCTCGACCCTGACTACCTTTAAGTCTACCATGGGGAATAAGGGACAGCACAGGGACCCCAGTCTTAGGGTAAGCCAAGGAGCCCCTGTACAATCCATTAGAATTGGAGGCACCGTCAAGCACGGCCTAGGCACCGCCGCAGAGGCAAGAATGCTGCTGCATATTTCCATCTATGAGTCACGTTCACTAAAGGTCAGTAGATGCAGCAGATTTCACACAGATCTTCTGGATTTGATGGACAGGTTCCGTGGTCTAGAGAATGCATCCAACCTCTGACCTCCAAGTCATTAGATATCCCCCATAGGAATAAGCATATGTCTGCAAGACCTTAGTCAAAAGCAAGCATTAAAAAAGATGAAGGAAGATGGAACAATGGGCAACAATGCGCAGTGGAAGAAAATCACAAGGCAATAGCGGATAAATGCTAACAAAGAGTTGATTCCACCCAAGAGGACTTTGCATTACCATTCGATTATATGGGTGCCATGTAATACCACTCTTGTCCTGAAGTGGCCGCTGTTATATAACTGTGATACTGCACTCAGCTTTAGAGAAGGGGAAAGAAGAACATTCGAAAAGACTAAAAGCCAATCCTGTAAACTTGAGAATGAAGTCCGTACGATCCGGATGGACATTTCCACCCATAGAGTCTCCCGTTACCACATCCACGTCGTTTTGGAATGATCGGTATTAACACTTTAAATGTCATGTGACATGTCATCCAAGTGGAACCTGCCGCCGGCCTAAGCAATGCCGGCAGTCGTGAGAAGGAAACGTATCACATAGACCGGATCATCGCTATGTAAAGGAACAAAAATAGCGCTAATGTACAGTAACTACTACCGTATATATGTAGGGCAGTGGGGGTCCAAAGGGAAACCTGCCACAGAGCTTCAAAAAGTTCTCTAATGTTTCCTTACACAACAAATATGCCTTTAAAAAAAAAGTGTGAGCTTTTGTTCTCTGTTATCAGTTTTTTTCGGCCATGCAAAATATTAAAACAGCGCCACTCGAGTATGTGGCTGTGTGTGGTATTACAGCTTGGCTAATACACTCAATCACTCCACTGAGCCCATGTTTTGCGGAAGTTTGAATGATGTATTGATCATATGTCTTTGGGGCTGATGTAGATGGCCATGTACAGCTATTTCCATCAGTCCCATGGACAATGAACGGAGTGGTAGTGCGCATGCACGAGAAAAAAGCCCCCTTTACACTAACATACTAAAAAAGTGTCTATGTTCTAATGATTGGTGAGGAAGATTGAGTATACCCTTGTACCACAGTACCCTCATGTAACCTCAGTGGTCATACATCATCACCTGACCTTTTTACATGGGCTATATAGACATCGAATGGAGCGGTAGTGCACATGCGCGCCAAAAATAACCTACACACACATACTACACACACATACACTAAAAAAATGTCTATGTTCTAATGATTGTTGAGAAGATTGAGTATCCCCTTGTACCACAGTACCCTCATGTTCCTCAGTGGTCATACATCATCACCTGACCTTTTTACATGGGCTATATAGACAATGAACGGAGCGGTAGGGCGCAGGCACGACAAAAAAACCTACACATACACTAAAAAGATGTCTATAGCCCACTTTACACGTTGCAATTAGTTGTACAATCGCATTTGCGATGTGACACGCCCAGGTTGCATACGGGATCTATGAGATTTCACGTTGGTCGTTCATTTGCTGTCACACGTGCGTTAGTAGTCTATGTTAAATTGGTCAATTTTGTGTGCGATCCTTTAGATCATGTGTTCTGTGACGTATGCATTGGGCACCTTTTTTTTTTTTTTTATTTATTGACTTGCCAAGCGTGTGTAATGTGTAGGGATGCGTTTTTACTATGTCATCTGCCATTCAGCTCTGCTACATGGCCGCTAACAGCAGACACAGACAGCCATGTAGCAGAGCTGAATGGCAGATGACAGCAGACACAGAGAGAGCCGCACTGTCAGAATGAACTCGGGTGAACTTCACCCGACTTCATTGTCATGCTGCGGCTCTGTCTGTGTCGCGTCCTGAATAGCGGTCACCTGTGAAGACTCACCGGTGACCGCTAATCTCCTGAGTAACTGAAGTTACCAGCCCTCTCTCATATACTCACCGATCCCCGATCCCCGGCGCTGCACGGCATTCACACTGCTCCGGCGGCTTTTACTGTTTTGAAAAAGCCGGCCGCCCATTAAACAATTTCATATTCCCTGCTTTCCCCGCCCACCAGCGCCTATGATTGGTTACAGTGAGACACGCCCCCACTCTGAGTGACAGGTGTCACACTGCACCCAATCACAGCAGCCGGTGGGCGTGTCTATACTGTGTAGTGAAATAAATAATTAAATAATTAAAAAAAACGGCGTGCGGTTCCCCCCATTTTTAAAACCAGCCAGATAAAGCCATACGGCTGAAGGCTGGTATTCTCAGGATAGGGAGCTCCACGTTATGGGGAGCCCCCCACCCTAACAATATCAGCCAACAGCCGCCCAGAATTGCCGCATACATTATATGCGACAGTTCTGGGACTGTACCCGGCTCTTCCCGATTTACCCTGGTGCGTTGGCAAATCGGGGTAATAAGGAGTTATTGGCAGCCCATAGCTGCCACTAAGTCCTAGATTAATCATTGCAGGCGTCTATGAGACACCCTCCATGATTAATCTGTAAATTACTGTAAATAAACACACACACCCGAAAAAATCCTTTATTAGAAATAAAAACACACACATATACCCTGGTTCACCACTTTAATCAGCCCCAAAAAGCCCTCCTTGTCCGGCGTAATCCAGGATGATCCAGCGTCGCTTCCACCGCAGCTGCATGGAGGTGACCGGAGCTGCAGCAGACACAGCCGCTCCGGTCACCTCCATGCAGCAAATGAAGACAGCCGCGCGATCAGCTGCTGTCACTGAGGTTACCCGCGGCCACCGCTGCATCCACCGGTGGCCGCGGGTAACCTCAGTGACAGCAGCTGATCGCGCGGCTGTCTTCATTTGCTGCATGGAGGTGACCGGAGCGGCTGTGTCTGCTGCAGCTCCGGTCACCTCCATGCAGCTGCGGTGGAAGCGACGCTGGATCATCCTGGATTACGCCGGACAAGGAGGGCTTTTTGGGGCTGATTAAAGTGGTGAACCAGGGTATATGTGTGTGTTTTTATTTCTAATAAAGGATTTTTTCGGGTGTGTGTTTATTTACTGTAACTTACAGATTAATCATGGAAGGTGTCTCATAGACGCCTGACATGAATAATCTAGGACTTATTGGCAGCTATGGGCTGCCAATAACTCCTTATTACCCCGATTTGCCAACGCACCAGGGTAAATCGGGAAGAGCCGGGTACAGTCCCAGAACTGTCGCATATAATGTATGCGGCAATTCTGGGCGGCTGTTGGCTGATATTGTTAGGGTGGGGGGCTCCCCATAACGTGGAGCTCCCCATCCTGAGAATACCAGCCTTCAGCCGTATGGCTTTATCTGGCTGGTTTTAAAAATGGGGGGGACCGCACGCCGTTTTTTTTAATTATTTAATTATTTATTTCACTACACAGTATAGACACGCCCACCGGCTGCTGTGATTGGGTGCAGTGTGACACCTGTCACTCAGAGTGGGGGCGTGTCTCACTGTAACCAATCATAGGCGCTGGTGGGCGGGGAAAGCAGGGAATACGAAATTGTTTAATGGGCGGCCGGCTTTTTCAAAACAGTAAAAGCCGCCGGAGCAGTGTGAACGCCGTGTAGCGCCGGGGATCGGGGATTGGTGAGTATATGAGAGAGGGGGATAGACTGACATGGACTGAGAGTGAGGGACAGAGATAGTGACGGACTGACAGAGATTAGTGCATGACAGACATTGTGAGGCGCTTCAGAACGCAGCTTTTCAGCTGCGCTCTGAAGCGGACCTTTTTTAAGCTGCGGTGCAGAGCGCACACCTGCGCACATAGCATCAGACACCAAAATCGTATGAGGGATGTCACACGTTACAATTGACTAGGTTCTTGCAACAAAACGCTCAATTCTAGAGAATGATACGATGTGTTTGCGATCAACGGTTTTGCGTTCAATCCTGATCGCATGTAGCTGTCACACGCAGATACGTCACAAACGATGCCGGATGTGCGTCACTTACAACTTGACCCCAACGACGGATTGTGAGATATATTGAAGCGTGTGTAGCAGGCTTAAGTTCTAATGATTGGTGAGGAAGATTAAGTATCCCCTTGTTCCACAGTACCCTCATATACCCGCAGTGATGATCTTTTCACATGGGCTATATAGACAATGAATGGAGCGGTAGTGCGCATGGGCGACAAAAATAACCTACACACACATACACTAAAAAAATGTCTATATTCTAATGATTGGTGAGGAAGCTTGAGTATACCCTTGTACTACAGTACGCTCATGTACCCTCAGTGATCATACATCATCACCTGACCTTTTTACATGGACTATATAGACAATTAATGGAGCGGTAGTGCGCAAGCGCAACAAAATAAAACCTACACACACATACACTAAAAAATGTCTATGTTCTACTGATTGGTGAAGAAGATTGAATATGCTCTTGTACCACAGTACTCTCAGTGATCATACATCACCTGACCTTTTTACATGGGCTATATAGACAATGAACGGAGCGGTAGTGCGCATGCGCAACAAAAATAACCTACATACATACACTAAAAAAAGTCTATGTTCTAATGATTGGTGAGGAAGATTTAGTATCCTCTTGTACCACAGTACCCTTATATACCGTCAGTGATGACCTTTTCACATGGGCTATATAGACAATGAATAGAGTGGTAGGGCGCATGCGCGACAAAAAAAACCTTCATACATACACAAAAAAAGTCAATGTTCTAATGATTGGTGAGGAAGATTTAGTATCCCCTTGTTCCACAGTACCCTCATGTACACTCAGTGATCATACATCATCACTTGACCTTTTTACATGGGCTATATAGACAATGAGTGATGGTGGAGTGATGCGGTAGTGCGCATGCATGACCATAAAAACCTACACACATGCACTAAAAAAAGTCTATGTTCTAATGATTGGTGAGTAAGACTGAGTATCCTCTTGTACCACAGTACCCTCAGTGGTCATACATTATCACCTGACCATTTTACATGGGCTATATAGACAATGAATGGCATGGTATTGCGCATGTGCGACAAAAGTAACCTACATACGGTACATACACTAAAAATGTCTATGTTCTAATGATTGGTGAGAAAGAGTTAGTATTCCCTTGTTCCACAGTACCCTCATATACCCTCAGTGATAATATTTTGACATGGGCTATATAGACTATGAATGGAGCTGTAGTGCGCATACACAACAGAAAAAAAACCAAAAACCTACACACATACACTAAAAAAATGTCTATGTTCTTATGATGATTGGTGAGTAAGATTGAGTATGCCCTTGTACCACAGTACCCTCATGTACCCTCAGTGATCATACATTATCACCTTCCCTTTTTACATAGGCTAGATACACAATGAATGGAGCGGTAGTGCGCATGCGCGACAAAATTAACCCACACACACATACACTAAAAAAAGTCTATGTTCTAATGATTGGTGAGGAAGATTTAGTATCCTGTTGTACCACAGTACCCTCAGTGTTCATACATCACCTGACCTTTCTACATGGGCTATATAGACAATGAATGGCGTGGTAGTGCGCATGCGCGACAAAAAAACCTACACACACATACACTAAAAAAAGTCTATGTTCTAATGATTGGTGAGGAAGATTGAGTATCCCGTTGTACCACAGTACCCTCAGTGTTCATACATCACCTGACCTTTCTACATGGGCTATATAGACAATGAATGGCGTGGTAGTGCGCATGCGCGACAAAAAAACCTACACACACATACACTAAAAAAAGTCTATGTTCTAATGATTGGTGAGGAAGATTGAGTATCCCGTTGTACCACAGTACCCTCAGTGTTCATACATCACCTGACCTTTCTACATGGGCTATATAGACAATGAATGGCGTGGTAGTGCGCATGCGCGACAAAAAAACCTACACACACATACACAAAAAAATGTCTATGTTCTAATGATTGGAGAGGAAGATTGAGTATCCTCTTGTACCCTTAGTGATCATACATGATCACCTGCCCTTTTTACATGGGCTATCCTCTTTAAATGAAGCAATACCAGACACAAACAGAGTCTGTTCCTGAAAAAAACAGATTTTTTTCTAATCTGATAAACCCCTTTAAATGACGCCATTCCCTTTAAAGGGAACCTGTCACAAGGCTTTTCCGTTACGAGCTGCAGCCATGACCAGTGAGCCCTTATATACAGAGTTCTAGAATAATGTATATAAGAGACCAGGCTCTGTAGAACGTAAAAAACATCTTTATTATACTCACATAGGGGCAGTCTAGTCCAATGTGTGTGGCTGGTCGTGGGTCCAGCACCTTCTCTCTGCGGCGATCGCCATCCTCCTTCTTCCCAGCCCAGTGTGGACGACGTGTTCTACATCATCTACACTGGCTGGCATTGCGCTGCTGCGCATGCACACTTTGATCTTCCCGTTAAGGGCAGATCAAAGTACTGCAGTGCGCATGCGCGGGCGGTGTGTGTCCTTTCTTCGCGTCTGCGCATTACAGTACTTTGATCTGAACTTAGCTGGGCAGATAAAAGTGCGCCTGCGCAGAAGTGCAATGGAGGCCTCTATGTGGATGATGTAGGATGTGTCATCCACACTGGGCTGGGAAGATGAACGAGGGCGGCCATTGCAGTAGAGGGGAGGCGCAAGACCAGACAGCAGCGACACCCACTGGACAAGACCGCCCCCTAGGTGAGTATAATAAAGGTGTTTTTTACACTATACAGAGCCACATGGGCTCTTATATACAGTATTCTAGAATGCAGTATATAAGGGCTCACTGGTGGTGGTCGCAGCTCATAGGGGAAAAAGCTGGTTACAGGTTCCCTTTAAATAGATTTGTGGCTTAGGTTCTCCCATAAGTGTTTGATCCATAAGGTTTCAGAGCATCCCCTGCAAAATTGTGAGCAGGAATGTCACATCATCACACGATGTCACCTCCCGGTCCATAGGATGGAAATGATCTGCAGATATGGTCTCTGATGTATGTCCCGCATGACAGGACACATCACGCATGAACACAGTCTCACGGTCTGACCCGAGACGGCTATTTCTAACTCTAAATATTTGACTATTTCTGGTGCTGTGGGAAATGGAAAATGAGCCACATCCACGGGCCTTTCCTATGGAAGCATTTCTCCTGCGTTATTATATTTATCTAGTCTTCTATTCTCGGAGAAATTTAAAATAAAAGTCTTTCCCTTTTTTGTTCATTACTGAAGTGTTCAAGGGCAAAGATAAAAATAAGACCCCTTCCAGGAGATGCTTGACACCACTATGCTCAGAAAGGGAGGTCCCGATGCCCCCGCGCTAATCTTTCCGGTTTTCTACCTTTGTTGACCCTGTGGAGACCACATCCTACTGTAGGTTCTGATCACCCAAAATTGATCCTCCAGAGGATCATGACCTGCCTGGGATCTTAAGAACTTCACACAGTCCATGAATTAATATGTTCTGAATGGAGGGATGGGAATAAGTTGTCAGCAGACACCAACGTACCTGAGACCAAAAGGAGCGGGCATGCTGAAATCCAGCTGCCCAATCCTTCTCTCCAGTAACATCTGCCATTGGTGAAGAGTCAGAACCTATCTCTACACAAGGGTTTATCCTTGACACAACCATGTTCAGAAAAGAGGTCCCAACGCCGCCATGATAATTTTCCCAGTTTTCTACCTTTGAAGAACCTGTGGAAACCACATTCTACTGTAGGCTCTGATCACCCAAAATTGAACCTCCATAGGAGCATGACCTTCTTGGGATCTTGAGAACTTGACACAGTCCACGAATGAATGTGTTCTAAATGGAGAGATGGGAATAAGTTATCTGTCAGCAGACCCCATCGTACCTGAGAAGATGCTCAGAAAAGGAGGTCCTAATGCCCCCATGAAATCTTTCCCGGTTTTCTACCTTTGTAGAACCTGCGTTTACTACATCCTACGGTACTGTAGGTTCTGATCACCCAAAACTGATACTCCAGAGGATCATGACCTGACTGGGATCTTGAGAACTTGACAAAGGCCAAGAATTAATGTGTTCTGAATGGAGGGATGGGAATAAGGTGACAGCAGACCCCATCGTACCTGAGAACATGCTCAGAAAAGGAGGTCCCGATGCCAACATGATAATCTTTCCCAGTTTTCTACCTTTATAAAACCTGTGGAGACCACATCCTACTGTAGGTTCTGATCACCCAAAACTGATAATCCAGAGGAATATGACCTGACTGGGATCTTGAGAACTTGACACAGTTCACGAATGAATGTCTTCTGAATGGAGGGATAGGAATAAGTTGCCAGCAGACTCCATCGTACCGGAGAACATGCTCAGAACAGGAGGTCCCAATGCCCCCATGATAATTTTCCTGATTTTCTACCTTTGTAGACCCTGTGGAGATCACATCCTACTGTAGGTTCTGATCACCCAAAAGTGAACTTCCATAGGAGCATGACCTGCCTGGGATCTTAAGAACTTGACAAAGGCCAAGAATGAATGTGTTTTGAATGGACAGATGGGAATAAGTTGCCAGCAGACCCCATCGTACCTGAGAATATGCTCAGAAAAGGAGGTCCCGATGCCCCCATGATATTCTTTCCCGGTTTTCTATCTTTAAAGAACCTGTGGAGACTACATCCTACTGTAGGTTCTGATCACCCAAAACTGATCTTCCAGAGGATCATGACCTGACTGGGATCTTGAGAACTTGACACAGTCCACGAATGAATGTGTTCTGAATGGAGGGATGGGAATAAGTTGCCAGCAGACACCATCCTACCCGAGAACCTGCTCAGAAAAGGAGGTCCTAATGCCCCCATGATCATTTTCCTTATTTCCTACCTTTGCAAAACCTGTGGAGACCACATCCTACTGTAGGTTCTGATCACCCAAAATTGAACCTCCATAGGACCATGACCTGCCTGGGATCTTGAGAACTTGACTCAGGCCAAGAATGAATGTGTTCTTAATGGAGAGATGGGAATAAGTTGCCAGCAGACACCATCTTACTTGAGAACAAAAGGAGTGGGCATGCTGAAATCCAGCTGCCCAATCCTTCTCTCCAGTAACATCTTCCGTTGGTGAGTCAGAACCCATCTCTACACAATACCACTTCTACCAAAATCAACAGGCTTATCCGATATTGTGTTTTGCCAGCTTAACTGCGCCCGTACACATAAGATAAAAGTTGACCGAAATGGACAATTTTTGACCAAAGCAAATGATCGTTGACTGTTTTAGTGAAACAAATGAACCAATCATTCGTTTTGACAACTAATGAATGTTCAAATTTGTTCAAAATTATCTTTGGGATAGTTGGGATTCGAGGCTGCTAAGCTGTTCATTAAGCTAGGGAACGCTATGATGACTCTTATCTGAGGGATACTCCTGATGGTGGAGAGGCCTGAGTCTCCTTCCTGGCCCTGCTCCTGACCAGTACTGATCTGATTCCCCCTCCCCTTAGGGAAGGATGAAACAGGAGAGTGTTGAAAATCACAAATAAAGACAGACAATGGAAAAAACAAAGCTCTGTCACACACACAGAGAAAAAGTAAAGACTATAAGAGATTAAGGAGGAAAACAAGAGCATGATTGAAGTACAAAACAACAGGGGTAAACTCCACAATCGCATCAAGCAATAGGCATAACTTTCACTAAAGAGTCTGGGACACCACAACTGACAGATAAATATAGAACTATAGCTGGCATTGGTAGAAGGTTTCAACCAGCATAAATAGGAGAAGGGCAGACGAGATAGGTCAGAACTTTCACCAGAGAGTCTGGGACACCACAACTCACAGACCAACATAGACTAATCTATACCTGGCATAGGTAGAAGTATTCCACCAGCATAAATAGGAGGGGAGCAGACGTGATAGGTCACAACTTTCACCAGAGAATATGGGACACCACACCTCACAGACTAACAGAATAAACTATAGCTGGCATGGGTGGAAGATTTCAACCAGCATATATATAAGTACTTGTATTGACAGCACAAAAAAAAGATAAATTAAGATATACAATTACGTACTTAAATGGTTACCAAATTGTCAGTCAAAAAAATTTGTGAAAAATATGCTCTACCGTCCGGCAAACCCAATAAGAAAGATACCCTACCCTTACAAATCAGAGTCCTCGGGTCAAGATTGTAGGGTCTACTTATGGAGACCCTCTGATGGCCCCACGGGGCGCCAGAAACCATTTATTTGCCTCTTCCATGGTATCGTGCGTTGGTGACTGGTCGCCCTAATTAGTTTATAAAACACAATAACGACTGTACGCTCACTTAAGTATACAACGTTCTCCTTCCCGTCGGCCAAAGATCACTCAGCCATGTAGCGTTAGTACAAGCGTTATCTCCTGTCGCTGCCAACGGTTAATTAAGAAGAAGCCATATAATTACATGGGCTCCAAATAGGCCTCCTCTTATACAGGAAGCTGTCCGACAATTCAATAAAAAAAATCGGGGTTAATTTGTAACCAGTGTCAGACCGGGGAGGGTGGACCAGCCGAGAACATACGGTAGCGCCTGAGCTGATGGTAACTGCGCTAGTAGAGTGAGAATGACCAATATGATGCCCCCACAATGCCCCTCCACACTGTGTGCTTTCCAAAGATGCCCCGCGTACACAGTATGATGTCCCACAGTGACCCATACACACAATATGATGCCCACACAATGCCCCTCTCTCACAGTATGATGCCCCCACAATGCCCCCGCACACTATGATGCCCCCACAGTGCATTCCCCCTACAGTATGATATCCCCAGAACGCCCCCGCACACTATGATGCCCCTACAGTGCATTCCCCCTACAGTATGATATCCCCATAATGCCCCCGCACACTATGATGCCCCCACAGTGCATTCCCCCTACAGTATGATATCCCCAGAATGCCCCCGCACACTATGATGCCCCCACAGTGCATTCCCCCTACAGTATGATATCCCCAGAATGCCTCCGCACACTATGATGCCCCCACAGTGCATTCCCCCTACAGTATGATATCCCCAGAATGCCCCCGCACACTATGATGCCCCCACAGTGCATTCCCCCTACAGTATGATATCCCCAGAATGCCCCCGCACACTATGATGCCCCCACAGTGCATTCCCCCTACAGTATGATATCCCCAGAATGCCCCCGCACACTATGATGCCCCCACAGTGCATTCCCCCTAACAGCATGATATCCCCAGAATGCCCCCACACACTATGATGCCCCCACAGTGCATTCCCCCTAACAGCATGATATCCCCAGAATGCCCCCGCACACTATGATGCCCCCACAGTGCATTCCCCCTACAGTATGATATCCCCAGAATGCCCCCGCACACTATGATGCCCCCACAGTGCATTCCCCCTACAGTATGATAGCCCCAGAATGCCCCCGCACACTATGATGCCCCCACAGTGCATTCCCCCTAACAGTATGATATCCCCAGAATGCCCCCACACACTATGATGCCCCCACAGTGCATTCCCCCTACAGTATGATATCCCCAGAATGCCCCCGCACACTATGATGCCCCCACAGTGCATTCCCCCTACAGTATGATATCCCCATAATGCCCCCACACACTATGATGCCCCCACAGTGCATTCCCCCTACAGTATGATATCCCCAGAATGCCCCCACACACTATGATGCCCCCACAGTGCATTCCCCCTACAGTATGATATCCCCATAATGCCCCCACACACTATGATGCCCCCACAGTGCATTCCCCCTACAGTATGATATCCCCAGAATGCCCCCACACACTATGATGCCCCCACAGTGCATTCCCCCTACAGTATGATATCCCCATAATGCCCCCACACACTATGATGCCCCCACAGTGCATTCCCCCTACAGTATGATATCCCCAGAATGCCCCCACACACTATGATGCCCCCACAGTGCATTCCCCCTACAGTATGATATCCCCATAATGCCCCCACACACTATGATGCCCCCACAGTGCATTCCCCCTACAGTATGATATCCCCATAATGCCCCCGCACACTATGATGCCCCTACAGTGCATTCTCCCTACAATATGATATCTCCATAATGCCCCCGCACACTATGATGCCCCCACAGTGCATTCCCCCTACAATATGATATCCCCATAATGCCCCCACACACTATGATGCCCCCACAGTGCATTCCCCCTACAATATGATATCCCCATAATGCCCCCACACACTGTGATGCCCCTACAGTGCATTCCCCCTACAATATATCTCCATAATGCCCCCACACACTATGATACCCCTACAGTGCATTCCCTCTACAGTATGATATACCCATAATGCCCCCGCAGACTATGATACCCCCACAGTGCATTCCCCCTACAGTATATCCCCATAATGCCACCACACACTATGATACCCCTACAGTGCATTCCCCCTACAGTATGATATCCCCATAATGCCACCACACACTATGATACCCCTACAGTGCATTCCCCCTACAGTATGATATCCCCAGAATGCCCCCGCACACTATGATACCCCTACAGTGCATTCCCCCTACAGTATGATATCCCCATAATGCCCCCCCACACTATGATACCCCTACAGTGCATTCCCCCTACAGTATGATATCCCCATAATGCCCCCACACACTATGATGCCCCTACAGTGCATTCCCCCTACAGTATGATATCCCCATAATGCCCCCCCACACTGATACCCCTACAGTGCATTCCCCCTACAGTATGATATCCCCAGAATGCCCCCGCACACTATGATACCCCTACAGTGCATTCCCCCTACAGTATGATATCCCCATAATGCCCCCGCACACTATGATGCCCCCACAGTGCATTCCCCCTACAGTATGATATCCCCATAATGCCCCCATACACTATGATACCCCCACAGTGCATTCCCCCTACAGTATGATATCCCCATAATGCCACCACACACTATGATGCCCCTACAGTGCATTCCCCCTACAGTATGATATCCCCATAATGCCCCCATACACTATGATACCCCCACAGTGCATTCCCCCTACAGTATGATATCCCTATAATGCCACCACACACTATGATGCCCCTACAGTGCATTCCCCCTACAGTATGATATCCCCATAATGCCCCCGCACACTATGATACCCCCACAGTGCATTCCCCCTACAGTATGATATCCCCATAATGCCACCACACACTATGATGCCCCTACAGTGCATTCCCCCTACAGTATGATATCCCCATAATTCCCCCACACACTATGATACCCCCACAGTGCATTCCCCCTACAGTATGATATCCCCATAATGCCCCCACACACTATGATGCCCCTACAGTGCATTCCCCCTACAGTATGATATCCCCATAATGCCCCCACACACTATGATACCCCCACAGTGCATTCCCCCTACAGTATGATATCCCCATAATGCCACCACACACTATGATGCCCCTACAGTGCATTCCCCCTACAGTATGATATCCCCATAATGCCACCACACACTATGATGCCCCTACAGTGCATTCCCCCTACAGTATGATATCCCCATAATGCCCCCATACACTATGATACCCCCACAGTGCATTCCCCCTACAGTATGATATCCCCATAATGCCACCACACACTATGATGCCCCTACAGTGCATTCCCCTTACAGTATGATATCCCCATAATGCCCCCACACACTATGATACCCCTACAGTGCATTCCCCCTACAGTATGATATCCCCATAATGCCCCCACACACTATGATACCCCCACAGTGCATTCCCCCTACAGTATGATATCCCCATAATGCCACCACACACTATGATGCCCCTACAGTGCATTCCCCCTACAGTATGATATCCCCATAATGCCCCCACACACTATGATGCCCCTACAGTGCATTCCCCCTACAGTATGATATCCCCATAATGCCCCCATACACTATGATACCCCCACAGTGCATTCCCCCTACAGTATGATATCCCCATAATGCCACCACACACTATGATGCCCCTACAGTGCATTCCCCCTACAGTATGATATCCCCATAATGCCCCCGCACACTATGATGCCCCTACAGTGCATTCCCCCTACAGTATGATATCCCCATAATGCCACCACACACTATGATGCCCCTACAGTGCATTCCCCCTACAGTATGATATCCCCATAATGCCCCCACACACTATGATACCCCCACAGTGCATTCCCCCTACAGTATGATATCCCCATAATGCCCCCACACACTATGATGCCCCTACAGTGCATTCCCCTTACAGTATGATATCCCCATAATGCCCCCACACACTATGATACCCCTACAGTGCATTCCCCCTACAGTATGATATCCCCATAATGCCCCCACACACTATGATACCCCTACAGTGCATTCCCCCTACAGTATGATATCCCCATAATGCCACCACACACTATGATGCCCCTACAGTGCATTCCCCCTACAGTATGATATCCCCATAATGCCACCACACACTATGATGCCCCTACAGTGCATTCCCCCTACAGTATGATATCCCCATAATGCCCCCATACACTATGATACCCCCACAGTGCATTCCCCCTACAGTATGATATCCCCATAATGCCCCCGCACACTATGATGCCCCTACAGTGCATTCCCCCTACAGTATATCTCCATAATGCCCCCGCACACTATGATACCCCCACAGTGCATTCCCCCTACAGTATGATATCCCCATAATGCCACCACACACTATGATGCCCCTACAGTGCATTCCCCCTACAGTATGATATCCCCATAATGCCCCCACACACTATGATACCCCCACAGTGCATTCCCCCTACAGTATGATATCCCCATAATGCCACCACACACTATGATGCCCCTACAGTGCATTCCCCTTATAGTATGATATCCCCATAATTCCCCCACACACTATGATGCCCCTACAGTGCATTCCCCCTACAATATATCTCCATAATGCCCCCACACACTATGATACCCCTACAGTGCATTCCCCCTACAGTATGATATCCCCATAATGCCCCCACACACTATGATACCCCTACAGTGCATTCCCCCTACAGTATGATATCCCCATAATGCCCTTACACACTATGATGCCCCTACAGTGCATTCCCCCTACAGTATGATATCCCCATAATGCCACCGCACACTATGATGCCCCTACAGTGCATTCCCCCTACAGTATGATATCCCCATAATGCCCCTGCACACTATGATACCCCTACAGTGCATTCCCCCTACAGTATGATATCCCCATAATGCCACCACACACTATGATACCCCTACAGTGCATTCCCCTTACAGTATGATATCCCCATAATGCCCCTGCACACTATGATACCCCTACAGTGCATTCTCCCTATAGTATGATATCCCCATAATGCCCCTGCACACTATGATACCCCCACAGTGCATTCCCCCTACAGTATGATATCCCCATAATGCCCCCACACACCTTGATACCCCTACAGTGCATTCCCCCTACAGTATGATATCCCCATAATGCCCCTGCACACTATGATACCCCTACAGTGCATTCCCCCTACAGTATGATATCCCCATAATGCCCCTGCACACTATGATGCCCCTACAGTGCATTCTCCCTATAGTATGATATCCCCATAATGCCCCCGCACACTATGATACCCTCACAGTGCATTCCCCCTACAGTATGATATCCCCATAATGCCACCACACACTATGATACCCCCACAGTGCATTCCCCCTACAGTATGATATCCCCATAATGCCCCCACACACTATGATACCCCCACAGTGCATTCCCCCTACAGTATGATATCCCCATAATGCCACCACACACTATGATACCCCTACAGTGCATTCCCCCTACAGTATGATATCCCCATAATGCCACCACACACTATGATACCCCTACAGTGCATTCCCCCTACAGTATGATATCCCCATAATGCCCCTGCACACTATGATACCCCTACAGTGCATTCCCCCAACAGTATGATATCCCCATAATGCCCCTGCACACTATGATACCCCCACAGTGCATTCCCCCTACAGTATGATATCCCCATAATGCCCCCGCACACTGTGATGCCCCTACAGTGCATTCCCCCTACAATATATCTCCATAATGCCCCCACACACTATGATACCCCTACAGTGTATTCCCCCTACAGTATATCCCCATAATGCCCCCGCACACTATGATACCCCCACAGTGCATTCCCCCTACAGTATATCCCCATAATGCCCCCGCACACTATGATGCCCCTACAGTGCATCCCCCCTACAGTATGATATCCCCATAATGCCCCTGCACACTATGATACCCCTACAGTGCATTCCCCCTACAGTATGATATCCCCATAATGCCCCCACACACTATGATACCCCTACAGTGCATTCCCCCTACAGTATGATATCCCCATAATGCCCCTGCACACTATGATACCCCTACAGTGCATTCCCCCAACAGTATGATATCCCCATAATGCCCCTGCACACTATGATACCCCCACAGTGCATTCCCCCTACAGTATGATATCCCCATAATGCCCCCGCACACTGTGATGCCCCTACAGTGCATTCCCCCTACAATATATCTCCATAATGCCCCCACACACTATGATACCCCTACAGTGCATTCCCCCTACAGTATATCCCCATAATGCCCCCGCACACTATGATACCCCCACAGTGCATTCCCCCTACAGTATATCCCCATAATGCCCCCGCACACTATGATGCCCCTACAGTGCATCCCCCCTACAGTATGATATCCCCATAATGCCCCTGCACACTATGATACCCCCACAGTGCATTCCCCCTACAGTATGATATCCCCATAATGCCCCCGCACACTATGATACCCCTACAGTGCATCCCCCCTACAGTATGATATCCCCATAATGCCCCCACACACTATGATACCCCCACAGTGCATTCCCCCTACAGTATGATATCCCCATAATGCCCCCACACACTATGATGCCCCTACAGTGCATTCCCCCTACAGTATGATATCCCCATAATGCCCCTGCACACTATGATACCCCCACAGTGCATTCTCCCTACAGTATGATATCCCCATAATGCCCCCGCACACTATGATGCCCCCACAGTGCATTCCCCCTACAGTATGATATCCCCATAATGCCCCCACACACTAAGATGCCCCCACAATGCTCCCATCACACAATATGATGCACACCCACTACAACCCCCGCACACAGTATGAATCACCCACAATGTATTTTACCCTCCACAGTATTATGTCCCCGCAGCGCTCCCCCCACACACATAATGATGCCATAAGGTCCAACCCTTCCATGGTTAATGTAAACACAAGCTCCTGGAAATCCCAATCTAACCCTCCACCCCACACTCTTGGGCCTATCCATCAATGACATGGCTACCACAGGCCCAGGTGTTGCCGTACTGAGACACTAATTATAACTGTAGCCATAAATTTACTGATATCACGTCTTTTGCATTGATCTTCATGGGCCTGTACACCAACAACAAGGCAAACCCTACAGTCCCTGACAAAAGTTTTGTCGCTTATCAATGCTATGTAAATAAAAGCTTATAACCTGACTTTAAATTCATCCATTGGTTTCATAAATTACTCTTTTGAAAACTGAAACCCTCCCAAATCTGATCTTTCTGTGTTCATTAAATGATCAATATTTCAGCTTTGCAGCAACTTTATTTTCATAACCTAAACCAAATTTGGGAGGGTTTCAGCTTTCAAAAGAGTAATTTATAAAACCAATGGATGAATTTAAAGTCAGGTTATAAGCTTTTATTTCCATAACATGGATAAGCGACAGAACTTCTGTCAGGGAGTGTACTTCTTAGTGGCCCAGATGGTTTTCCTGCTGTTGTCAATGCATCTTTATATATAAGTGATACATCGCTAGCTCATGCTGTAAGTAATGTCTTGGTCCGATCAATGCCGGTTACTGTGTCACTCTGTCCTGGTTATTGATCACAGCGCAGAACACACGGCTATTTATATCTGCTTGGTACGGCCCGGCCATTGATCACTGAGGGGCTGCTTGCTGAGAGCTTTCTTCTCAAAGTATCTCAACACTTCTAATGGAAAAAGGGAACATGTAGGAACAGTTTTCAGAATAAGGAATCACCCCCTCAGTGAATTCTCTCTTTTTTATGCTTAGAACTTCTCACATGCTGCACCAATTCTCTGGAATTATTTACTCAACTTTTAGACTTACTCCGCACATTCACATCTTTATCAGTGGTGTGACCTTTGCTAATGGCTCACAATTGTCTGTTAACTCTGTTGTACTTAACGTACTACCCCGTTACACTTTTTTTAACGGCAATTTTTGGATAAGCCACTTAGTGTTCTCGCACAGTACATTCATTGGGTTGTTTACAGATTTTCTAGGCCCTGTAAAGGACAATGACAGCCCATATCTGTGTCATGGCGGCATCAGACACTGTTCAGACTACAGACTCTGACACCCCTCACTATGCTTTTGGGCTTCCACCAGCTGTGTGCTCATTAGTGGTCGGACTAGCAGGAGTTAATGTCTGCTAGCCTGCTGGTTACCTTTTTGGATCACATGTTGCAGAAGACCAATCACAGTTATTCCCGCCTTTTTATGATGGAGGAATTTGTCTTCCCATTCTGACTATAGCATTTTGCTAAAGCGGTATGTGTGTCGTTGTGTTGCAGCTACTGGTGATTTACTGTGAGTTGCTTGGTGTGCTGTTGAATTCCTCCTGTCATCTGGTTATTTCCTCCCTGCTCTTTCTTTCCTCCTGATCATTTGTTGTCTCTAACTTTGTATCAGCATGCTGTGTGATAGTTTTGGTTTCCCATGTTCGTCTATCACTGTTCTTATTATCACACTCCTGTCCTGGGGTAGGGAGGGAGGTGGTATTAGATCAGGGCTGGTCCGGACCAGGGCCAGGCTGGCGGCTCAGACGTCCTCACCATCAGAGGTAACTCTGAGATAGGGGAACCAAGGCTTCTCAAGTCTGAGGGTTAGTCTAGGAGCCCCGATCCCCGCTCTCCCCCGATCTTCGTGCCAACCTGGCCAACTTCCCAACAATAAAGACCAAGCACCGTGGTTCCTGGGATTGTGTAGGTCCCAGCGGTTCAACCCCATCAGTCACACATTCTTGATGTATTAAAGATTACTAAGACCCAGTAGATTTCCAAGCATACGCGAGCTTCAGTCTCTGCACAACGAGGGAATTAGTGACTTGATATAGAAGGAGGATGCTTTGCAGGTTTTGTTAACCTCTTGGTTGAGGTTTTTAAGGGGGTAATGGTGCGATTTCTGCATGTGGTTGAGGTCTGCTCTTTGAGGTCTAAACCAGAGCCAACTATGGCCTAGAGGTAAGTTAGTCCTTGTGGGGTTAGGATGAAAAGAGGTCTATTCCTAAAATAACAGGTAATCTCCTATCCATAGAATAGGGGACAACTCACAGATAGAGTAGAAACCTACCACTGGAACCTCCAACCATCCCAAGAACAAGGCTTTGGAATCTTGAAAATGACCCCTGCTTGTCCTCCACTCCTTTGATTGTCTATAGGACTGCTGGAAATAGCAACATGCTGAACTGGATTTTCTCTGGCATTCCCATAGACAATGAATGGAGAAGAGGTTGAACCTGCTCATCTCTGCACCATTCAAGATGGGGCTTTGCAGAGTTAGTTTTCAGGGTTCGAGAGAATTGTTTTCATAATTGCTGATGATCCCACCAGTCAGACACCTAGCGATCAGCAAGTTGACCCTCATTCTATAACTTGATATTTTTAGAATAACTCTTTAAAATTTCAGCTAAGGTTTTTGACTAAATTCAAACAAACGTGTATGTGGTCCCAATGTGGCAAAGGAGTTCTAAACAATAGGGGATAGACATTCTCCACAATGGAGGGTTAAGGTTCTCCACAATGGGGATAGAAGTTCTCCACAATGGGGGATAGAAGTTCTCCACTATGGAGGATATAGTCTCTCCACTATGGAGGATACAGGTTCTCTACAATGGGGGATAGAAGTTCTCCACAATGGAGGATAGAGGTTCTCCACAATGGGGAATAAAAGCTCTCTATAATGAAGGATAGACATTCTCCACAATAGGGGATAGAAGCTCTCCACAATGGAGAATAGAAGCTCTCCACTATGGAGGATAGAGGTTCTCCACTATGGAGGATAGAGGTTCTCCACAATGGGGGATAGAAGTTCTCCACTATGGAGGATAGAGGTTCTCCACAATGGAGGATAGAGGTTCTTCACAATGGGGGATAGAAGTTCTCCACTATGGAGGATAGAGGTTCTCCACTATGAAAGATAGAGGTTCTCCACAATGGGGGATAGAGGTTCTCCACAATGGAGGATAGAGGTTCTCCACAATGGAAGATAGAGGTTCTCCACAATGGGGGATAGAAGTTCTCCACTATGGAGGATAGAGGTTCTCCACAATGGAGGATAGAGGTTCTTCACAATGGGGGATAGAGGTTCTCCACAATGGAGGATAGAGGTTCTCCACAATGGAGGATAGAAGTTCTCCACTATGGAGGATATAGTCTCTCCACTATGGAGGATACAGGTTCTCTACAATGGGGGATAGAAGTTCTCCACAATGGAGGATAGAGGTTCTCCACAATGGGGAATAAAAGCTCTCTATAATGAAGGATAGACATTCTCCACAATAGGGGATAGAAGCTCTCCACAATGGAGAATAGAAGCTCTCCACAATGGAGGATAGAAGTTCTCTACAATGAGGGATAGCAGCTCTCTATAATGAAGGATAGAGGTTCTCCACAATGGGGGATAGAAGTTCTCCACTATGGAGGATAGAGGTTCTCCACAATGGAGGATAGAGGTTCTTCACAATGGGGGATAGAAGTTCTCCACTATGGAGGATAAAGGTTCTCCACAATGGAGGATAGAGGTTCTTCACAATGGGGGATAGAAGTTCTCCACTATGGAGGATAGAGGTTCTCCACTATGAAAGATAGATGTTCTCTACAATGGAGGATAGAGGTTCTCCACAATGGAGGATAGAGGTTCTCCACAATGGAAGATAGACGTTCTCCACAATGGGGGATAGAAGTTCTCCACTATGGAGGATAGAGGTTCTCCACAATGGAGGATAGAGGTTCTCCACAATGGGGGATAGAAGTTCTCCACTATGGAGGATAGAGGTTCTCCACAATGGAGGATAGAGGTTCTTCACAATGGGGGATAGAAGTTCTCCACTATGGAGGATAGAGGTTCTCCACTATGAAAGATAGATGTTCTCTACAATGGAGGATAGAGGTTCTCCACAATGGAGGATAGAGGTTCTCCACAATGGAAGATAGAGGTTCTCCACAATGGGGGATAGAAGTTCTCCACTATGGAGGATAGAGGTTCTCCACAATGGAAGATAGAGGTTCTCCACAATGGGGGATAGAAGTTCTCCACTATGGAGGATAGAGGTTCTCCACAATGGAGGATAGAGGTTCTTCACAATGGGGGATAGAGGTTCTCCACAATGGAGGATAGAGGTTCTCCACAATGGAGGATAGAGGTTCTCCACAATGGAGGATAGAGGTTCTTCACAATGGGGGATAGAAGTTCTCCACTATGGAGGATAGAGGTTCTCCACTATGAAAGATAGATGTTCTCTACAATGGAGGATAGAGGTTCTCCACTATGGAGGATAGAGGTTCTCCACAATGGAGGATAGAGGTTCTCCACAATGGAGGATAGAGGTTCTCCACAATGGGGGATAGAAGTTCTCCACTATGGAGGATAGAGGTTCTCCACAATGGAAGATAGAGGTTCTCCACAATGGGGGATAGAAGTTCTCCACTATGGAGGATAGAAGCTCTCCACAATGGGGGATAGAAGTTCTCCACTATGGAGGATAGAGGTTCTCCACTATGAAAGATAGATGTTCTCTACAATGGAGGATAGAGGTTCTCCACAATGGGGGATAGAAGTTCTCCACTATGGAGGATAGAGGTTCTCCACAATGGAGGATAGAGGTTCTTCACAATGGGGGATAGAAGTTCTCCACTATGGAGGATAGAGGTTCTCCACAATGGAAGATAGAGGTTCTCCACAATGGGGGATAGAAGTTCTCCACTATGGAGGATAGAGGTTCTCCACAATGGAGGATAGAGGTTCTTCACAATGGGGGATAGAAGTTCTCCACTATGGAGGATAGAGGTTCTCCACAATGGAGGATAGAGGTTCTCCACAATGGGGGATAGAAGTTCTCCACTATGGAGGATAGAGGTTCTCCACAATGGAAGATAGAGGTTCTCCACAATGGGGGATAGAAGTTCTCCACTATGGAGGATAGAGGTTCTCCACAATGGAGGATAGAGGTTCTTCACAATGGGGGATAGAAGTTCTCCACTATGGAGGATAGAGGTTCTCCACTATGAAAGATAGATGTTCTCCACAATGGAAGATAGAGGTTCTCCACAATGGAGGATAGAGGTTCTCCACTATGGAGGATAGAGGTTCTCCACAATGGAGGATAGAGGTTCTTCACAATGGGGGATAGAAGTTCTCCACTATGGAGGATAGAGGTTCTCCACAATGGGGGATAGAGGTTCTCCACAATGGAGGATAGAGGTTCTCTACAATGGAGGATAGAGGTTCTCCACAATGGAGGATAGAGGTTCTCTACAATGGGGGATAGAGGTTCTCCACTATGGAGGATAGAGGTTCTCCACAATGGAGGATAGAGGTTCTTCACAATGGGGGATAGAAGTTCTCCACTATGGAGGATAGAGGTTCTCCACTATGGAGGATAGAGGTTCTCCACAATGGAGGATAGAGGTTCTCCACAATGGAGGATAGAAGTTCTCCACTATGGAGGATAGAGGTTCTCCACAATGGAGGATAGAGGTTCTTCACAATGGAGGATAGAGGTTCTCCACAATGGAGGATAGAGGTTCTCCACTATGAAAGATAGATGTTCTCTACAATGGGGGGTAGAATTGCTCCATATTGGGGGATAGAAGTTTTCCAAAATGAGGGATGGCAATTCTCCAAGATAGTCAACTGAACCGATACCAGCAACACCCCATTAGCAAATCTGATGGATCCCAGCTATCGTCTTAAGCTGGCCATATTAAGTTCGTTGTTGACCATTAGACGGACAGCTATCTCTCCCGACTTCCCGATACACAGAAGCACTCGTCTCAGCCGACAGTTCACGTGTTTTCAATGGGGAAAGAAGTAAACGCGGCTGCCACAGCTCATGCATTGGCTTATCTCCCCTGAAAATGGCCGGATCCTTCTACCTCACACATTATCTATCAAGGAAGAATCAGGAGACCTCAATACCCGTCACAGGTCGGCTGGTCCTGATGACATGGCCGACTTTCATCTTGTGTATGGAGGCTTTACTATAAGAGGCTGCATCTGACAGGCAAAGGTAACAAATGTCTGGAAAAATGATAAATGTCTCATTAATCTGGATAAAACAGAGCAGCTGTGTCCACATGAGATGGGAGCACCCAGAAGGCATCATTACTGCGCGCATTTATCTCTGACACCTTTTTCACACCAGGTTCAGCGTCTGCACCCAGTGTATGTATGGAACTGCTACTATACATCTGCCATACATACAAACCATACAAATTGCAGTATACATTATTTTTTGGCTTGAAAGTGTTGTCAATTAATTTTTCAACACAGTTGTGCTCAGTACTCGTAACTAGTGATGAGCGGGCACTACCATGCTCTGGTGCCCAGTACTCATAATTAGTGATGAGCGGGCACTACCATGCTCGGGTGCCCAGTACTCATAATTAGTGATGAGTGGGCACTACCATGCTCAGGTGCTCAGTACTCGTAACTAGTGATGAGCGGGCACTACCATGCTCTGGTGCCCAGTACTCATAATTAGTGATCAGCGGGCACTACCATGCTCGGGTGCCCAGTACTCATAATTAGTGATGAGCGAGCACTACCATGCTCAGGTGCTCAGTACTCGTAACTAGTGATGAGCGGGCACTACCATGCTCTGGTGCCCAGTACTCATAATTAGTGATCAGCGGGCACTACCATGCTCGGGTGCCCAGTACTCATAATTAGTGATGAGTGGGAACTACCATGCTCGGGTGCTCAGTACTCGTAACTAGTGATGAGCGGGCACTACCATGCTCAGGTGCTCAGTACTCGTAACTAGTGATGAGCGGGCACTACCATGCTCGGGTGTTCAGTACTCGTAACTAGTGATGAGCGGGCACTACCATGCTCAGGTGCTCAGTACTCATAACTAGTGATGAGCGGGCACTACCATGCTCAGGTGCTCGGTACTCGTAACTAGTGATGAGCGGGCACTACCATGCTCGGGTGCTCAGTACTCGTAACTAGTGATGAGCGGGCACTACCATGCTCCGGTGCTCAGTACTCGTAACTAGTGATGAGTGGGCACTACCATGCTCAGGTGCTCTGTACTCGTAACTAGTGATGAGCGAGCACTACCATGCTCGGGTGCTCAGTACTCGTAACTAGTGATGACCGGGCACTACCATGCTCCGGTGCTCAGTACTCGTAACTAGTGATGAGTGGGCACTACCATGCTCAGGTGCTCTGTACTCGTAACTAGTGATGAGCGAGCACTACCATGCTCGGGTGCTCAGTACTCGTAACAAGTGATGAGCGGGCACTACCATGCTCAGGTGCTCAGTACTGGTAACTAGTGATGAGTGGGCACTACCATGCTCAGGTGCTCAGTACTCGTAACTAGTGATGAGCGGGCACTACCATGCTCGGGTGCTCAGTACTCGTAACTAGTGATGAGCGGACACTACCATGCTCGGGTGCTCAATACTCGTAACTAGTGATGAGCGGGCACTACCATGCTCGGGTGCTCTGTACTCGTAACTAGTGATGAGCGGGCACTACCATGCTCGGGTGCTCAATACTCGTAACTAGTGATGAGCGGGCACTACCATGCTCGGGTGCTCTGTACTCGTAACTAGTGATGAGCGGGCACTACCATGCTCGGGTGCTCAGTACTCGTAACTAGTGATGAGCGGGCACTACCATGCTCGGGTGCTCAGTACTCGTAACTAGTGATGAGCGGACACTACCATGCTCGGGTGCTCAATACTCGTAACTAGTGATGAGCGGGCACTACCATGCTCGGGTGCTCTGTACTCATAACTAGTGATGAGCGGGCACTACCATGCTCGGGTGCTCAGTACTCGTAACTAGTGATGAGCGGGCACTACCATGCTCGGGTGCTCTGTACTCGTAACTAGTGATGAGCGGGCACTACCATGCTCGGGTGCTCTGTACTCGTAACTAGTGATGAGCGGGCACTACCATGCTCGGGTGCTCTGTACTCGTAACTAGTGATGAGCGGGCACTACCATGCTCGGGTGCTCTGTACTCGTAACTAGTGATGAGCGGGCACTACCATGCTCGGGTGCTCTGTACTCGTAACTAGTGATGAGCGGGCACTACCATGCTCGGGTGCTCAGTACTCGTAACTAGTGATGAGCGGGCACTACCATGCTCGGGTGCTCAGTACTCGTAACTAGTGATGAGCGGACACTACCATGCTCGGGTGCTCAATACTCGTAACTAGTGATGAGCGGGCACTACCATGCTCGGGTGCTCTGTACTCGTAACTAGTGATGAGCAGGCACTACCATGCTCGGGTGCTCAGTACTCGTAACTAGTGATGAGCGGGCACTACCATGCTCGGGTGCTCAGTACTTGTAACTAGTGATGAGCGGGCACTACCATGCTCGGGTGCTCTGTACTCGTAACTAGTGATGAGCGGCACTACCATGCTCAGGTGCTCAGTACTGGTAACTAGTGAAATTGCAGTATACATTATTTTTTGGCTTGAAAGTGTTGTCAATTAATTTTTCAACACAGTTGTGCTCAGTACTCGTAACTAGTGATGAGCGGGCACTACCATGCTCTGGTGCCCAGTACTCATAATTAGTGATGAGCGGGCACTACCATGCTCGGGTGCCCAGTACTCATAATTAGTGATGAGTGGGCACTACCATGCTCGGGTGCCCAGTACTCATAATTAGTGATGAGCGGGCACTACCATGCTCGGGTGCCCAGTACTCATAATTAGTGATGAGTGGGCACTACCATGCTCAGGTGCTCAGTACTCGTAACTAGTGATGAGCGGGCACTACCATGCTCTGGTGCCCAGTACTCATAATTAGTGATCAGCGGGCACTACCATGCTCGGGTGCCCAGTACTCATAATTAGTGATGAGCGAGCACTACCATGCTCAGGTGCTCAGTACTCGTAACTAGTGATGAGCGGGCACTACCATGCTCTGGTGCCCAGTACTCATAATTAGTGATCAGCGGGCACTACCATGCTCGGGTGCCCAGTACTCATAATTAGTGATGAGTGGGAACTACCATGCTCGGGTGCTCAGTACTCGTAACTAGTGATGAGCGGGCACTACCATGCTCAGGTGCTCAGTACTCGTAACTAGTGATGAGCGGGCACTACCATGCTCGGGTGTTCAGTACTCGTAACTAGTGATGAGCGGGCACTACCATGCTCAGGTGCTCAGTACTCATAACTAGTGATGAGCGGGCACTACCATGCTCAGGTGCTCGGTACTCGTAACTAGTGATGAGCGGGCACTACCATGCTCGGGTGCCCAGTACTCATAATTAGTGATGAGTGGGCACTACCATGCTCGGGTGCCCAGTACTCATAATTAGTGATGAGCGGGCACTACCATGCTCGGGTGCCCAGTACTCATAATTAGTGATGAGTGGGCACTACCATGCTCAGGTGCTCAGTACTCGTAACTAGTGATGAGCGGGCACTACCATGCTCTGGTGCCCAGTACTCATAATTAGTGATCAGCGGGCACTACCATGCTCGGGTGCCCAGTACTCATAATTAGTGATGAGCGAGCACTACCATGCTCAGGTGCTCAGTACTCGTAACTAGTGATGAGCGGGCACTACCATGCTCTGGTGCCCAGTACTCATAATTAGTGATCAGCGGGCACTACCATGCTCGGGTGCCCAGTACTCATAATTAGTGATGAGTGGGAACTACCATGCTCGGGTGCTCAGTACTCGTAACTAGTGATGAGCGGGCACTACCATGCTCAGGTGCTCAGTACTCGTAACTAGTGATGAGCGGGCACTACCATGCTCGGGTGTTCAGTACTCGTAACTAGTGATGAGCGGGCACTACCATGCTCAGGTGCTCAGTACTCATAACTAGTGATGAGCGGGCACTACCATGCTCAGGTGCTCGGTACTCGTAACTAGTGATGAGCGGGCACTACCATGCTCGGGTGCTCAGTACTCGTAACTAGTGATGAGCGGGCACTACCATGCTCCGGTGCTCAGTACTCGTAACTAGTGATGAGTGGGCACTACCATGCTCAGGTGCTCTGTACTCGTAACTAGTGATGAGCGAGCACTACCATGCTCGGGTGCTCAGTACTCGTAACTAGTGATGAGCGGGCACTACCATGCTCCGGTGCTCAGTACTCGTAACTAGTGATGAGTGGGCACTACCATGCTCAGGTGCTCTGTACTCGTAACTAGTGATGAGCGAGCACTACCATGCTCGGGTGCTCAGTACTCGTAACAAGTGATGAGCGGGCACTACCATGCTCAGGTGCTCAGTACTGGTAACTAGTGATGAGTGGGCACTACCATGCTCAGGTGCTCAGTACTCGTAACTAGTGATGAGCGGGCACTACCATGCTCGGGTGCTCAGTACTCGTAACTAGTGATGAGCGGACACTACCATGCTCGGGTGCTCAATACTCGTAACTAGTGATGAGCGGGCACTACCATGCTCGGGTGCTCTGTACTCGTAACTAGTGATGAGCGGGCACTACCATGCTCGGGTGCTCAATACTCGTAACTAGTGATGAGCGGGCACTACCATGCTCGGGTGCTCTGTACTCGTAACTAGTGATGAGCGGGCACTACCATGCTCGGGTGCTCAGTACTCGTAACTAGTGATGAGCGGGCACTACCATGCTCGGGTGCTCAGTACTCGTAACTAGTGATGAGCGGACACTACCATGCTCGGGTGCTCAATACTCGTAACTAGTGATGAGCGGGCACTACCATGCTCGGGTGCTCTGTACTCATAACTAGTGATGAGCGGGCACTACCATGCTCGGGTGCTCAGTACTCGTAACTAGTGATGAGCGGGCACTACCATGCTCGGGTGCTCTGTACTCGTAACTAGTGATGAGCGGGCACTACCATGCTCGGGTGCTCTGTACTCGTAACTAGTGATGAGCGGGCACTACCATGCTCGGGTGCTCTGTACTCGTAACTAGTGATGAGCGGGCACTACCATGCTCGGGTGCTCTGTACTCGTAACTAGTGATGAGCGGGCACTACCATGCTCGGGTGCTCTGTACTCGTAACTAGTGATGAGCGGGCACTACCATGCTCGGGTGCTCAGTACTCGTAACTAGTGATGAGCGGGCACTACCATGCTCGGGTGCTCAGTACTCGTAACTAGTGATGAGCGGACACTACCATGCTCGGGTGCTCAATACTCGTAACTAGTGATGAGCGGGCACTACCATGCTCGGGTGCTCTGTACTCGTAACTAGTGATGAGCAGGCACTACCATGCTCGGGTGCTCAGTACTCGTAACTAGTGATGAGCGGGCACTACCATGCTCGGGTGCTCAGTACTTGTAACTAGTGATGAGCGGGCACTACCATGCTCGGGTGCTCTGTACTCGTAACTAGTGATGAGCGGCACTACCATGCTCAGGTGCTCAGTACTGGTAACTAGTGAAATTGCAGTATACATTATTTTTTGGCTTGAAAGTGTTGTCAATTAATTTTTCAACACAGTTGTGCTCAGTACTCGTAACTAGTGATGAGCGGGCACTACCATGCTCTGGTGCCCAGTACTCATAATTAGTGATGAGCGGGCACTACCATGCTCGGGTGCCCAGTACTCATAATTAGTGATGAGTGGGCACTACCATGCTCGGGTGCCCAGTACTCATAATTAGTGATGAGCGGGCACTACCATGCTCGGGTGCTCAGTACTCATAACTAGTGATGAGCGGGCACTACCATGCTCGGGTGCTCAGTACTCATAACTAGTGATGAGCGAGCACTACCATGCTCAGGTGCTCAGTACTCGTAACTAGTGATGAGCGGGCACTACCATGCTCTGGTGCCCAGTACTCATAATTAGTGATCAGCGGGCACTACCATGCTCGGGTGCCCAGTACTCATAATTAGTGATGAGTGGGCACTACCATGCTCGGGTGCCCAGTACTCATAATTAGTGATGAGCGGGCACTACCATGCTCGGGTGCTCAGTACTCATAACTAGTGATGAGCGGGCACTGCCATGCTCGGGTGCTCAGTACTGGTAACTAGTGATGAGCAGGCACTACCATGCTCGGGTGCTCAGTACTCGTAACTAGTGATGAGCGGGCACTACCATGCTCAGGTGCTCAGTACTCATAACTAGTGATGAGCGGGCACTACCATGCTCAGGTGCTCGGTACTCGTAACTAGTGATGAGCGGGCACTACCATGCTCGGGTGCTCAGTACTCGTAACTAGTGATGAGCGGGCACTACCATGCTCCGGTGCTCAGTACTCGTAACTAGTGATGAGTGGGCACTACCATGCTCAGGTGCTCTGTACTCGTAACTAGTGATGAGCGAGCACTACCAGAGCACCCGAGCATGGTAGTGCCCGCTCATCACTAGTTACGAGTACTGAGCACCCGAGCATGGTAGTGCCCGCTCATCACTAGTTATGAGTACAGAGCACCCGAGCATGGTAGTGCCCGCTCATCACTAGTTACGAGTATTGAGCACCCGAGCATGGTAGTGTCCGCTCATCACTAGTTACGAGTACTGAGCACCCGAGCATGGTAGTGCCCGCTCATCACTAGTTACGAGTACTGAGCACCCGAGCATGGTAGTGCCCGCTCATCACTAGTTACGAGTACAGAGCACCTGAGCATGGTAGTGCCCGCTCATCACTAGTTACGAGTATTGAGCACCCGAGCATGGTAGTGCCCGCTCATCACTAGTTACGAGTACTGAGCACCCGAGCATGGTAGTGCCCGCTCATCACTAGTTATGAGTACAGAGCACCCGAGCATGGTAGTGCCCGCTCATCACTAGTTACGAGTATTGAGCACCCGAGCATGGTAGTGTCCACTCATCACTAGTTACGAGTACTGAGCACCCGAGCATGGTAGTGCCCGCTCATCACTAGTTACGAGTACTGAGCACCCGAGCATGGTAGTGCCCGCTCATCACTAGTTACGAGTACAGAGCACCTGAGCATGGTAGTGCCCGCTCATCACTAGTTACGAGTATTGAGCACCCGAGCATGGTAGTGCCCGCTCATCACTAGTTACAAGTACTGAGCACCCGAGCATGGTAGTGCCCGCTCATCACTAGTTACGAGTACTGAGCACCCGAGCATGGTAGTGCCCGCTCATCACTAGTTACCAGTACTGAGCACCCGAGCATGGTAGTGCCCGCTCATCACTAGTTACGAGTACTGAGCACCCGAGCATGGTAGTGCCCGCTCATCACTAGTTACCAGTACTGAGCACCCGAGCATGGTAGTGCCCGCTCATCACTAGTTACAAGTACTGAGCACCCGAGCATGGTAGTGCCCGCTCATCACTAGTTACCAGTACTGAGCACCCGAGCATGGTAGTGCCCGCTCATCACTAGTTACGAGTACTGAGCACCTGAGCATGGTAGTGCCCGCTCATCACTAGTTACAAGTACTGAGCACCCGAGCATGGTAGTGCCCACTCATCACTAGTAATTACCCCTTGTTATGATTTATAGGGGATGTTCTCAAGTGTGAAAGTTATCCCTTATACTTTCCAATCTCTTTGGGTCTGACACCCTTGAATCCCAGCGATCCCGAGAATGGAGTGGAGATCGACTATCTGCAGTACCACTCCATTCATTTTAATGGGAGTGCCCAAGATTGAGCTTCTCTACATTTTAGCCCAAAAAAGTTTACAAAAGAAAATTTGCATAAAATCCTTTAAGAAGTCTAAAAAAGTTGTGCTAAACTTTTCTGACTTTAATGTATTTTGGGAAATCTACCATAATGGGTGGATCTGGGGAGGAGTCGGGACATGGCTATATTACCCATCAAATTAGTTAATAGTGGTAGCGTTTTCCAAACCCCAAATGTTACTCGAGCCACATTTTCTATCGAGGCACAAGGAGGCGCACGCCCACTGAGAAGATGGACGGAAACAATGAGTTTATTGCATCTGGTTCCAAAACACAATTTTAATAAGACTGTATCAGTCCCTACATTCTTCTCACTTATATTTGGATGATATATTGATGGTATATTTGGCATGCATAGGACACCCTCAGGCACTTGAGCCCATTTGTATCTGCTACTTCTGTACCCTCTATAGCTGCACCCATGGTAGGGGTATAAGACTTCTTCGAAAATATTGGTAGGGTCTTAGCAATTGTTTTTAGGTCTTCTATAGGGAGAGAGATAAAAGGGGAACAAGTCTTAAATTTAAAGATGCACCAAATTTTTCAAGCATGGTGCAACACTGGTAAATTTGGGGCAAAAAAACAACAATACATCCACCAGGAACACTGACTCCAAAGATTCCCCTTCCTAAAATATTTCCATAGAGTTAGATGAGCAAGAGTCAAGGAACAAATTTGGCTAGAATGATCGGAAGCAGAGCACACTGTCAGCAAAAGAAGGTGTGAAGGGTCTATCTACGAAAGTCTGGACCCTCCCCACCAGCAACCATAGGTCTTTGTTATCATGGACTGTGGGAATCTCTGCAAACTGGGGGAGGGGAATATACGGAAAAGTAAAATATTGGGATCCATGGAAAGGAATATAGGGGGGTCCGGTAACACTGCCCCAGGGGTCACCGGAATTCTTGTTAGTGAGGTTTGTGGAAGTTTTGCAGTCCTCTCCCCGCATGGAGGAAGGGAAGAGAAATGAGGAGGATTAAAGATTAACAGGTGCAGAAAGATCAGGCTGCAAAAACCAACAGAGAGGGGTAGAGAGGGAAGGAGGGGCTGCCAATCTAATGGGGGCACAGTCAGAGAGAGAAAATTGACAGGGAAGTGCACTGGAGCAGAGGGAGTGAAGATAATGAGGCTGGTGCTAGAGGGGGCACCTATAGAGAGTACAGGGCAATGAGATGAAATTGGGGGAGGGGGGAGGCGAAGCAGCGCAGTATGTGGCCGGAGCAATCTGCAAAACGTAAGTTGTGCAGAAAACAATGCACTGGTAGAAATGTCAGATTTATAATGCAAGGAAATAGGAAAGAGTTACGAAATGATCCAAATGTGGAAAAGCGGAAGAAGTAACAAAATGCTCCAATGTAGCAGAGCGAAAGACGTAACAAAATGCTCCAACGTAGCAGAACAAAAGAAGTAACAAAATACTCCAATGTAGCAGAGCGGAAGAAGTAAAAAATGCTCCAAATGTAAGAGAGCGGAAGAAGTAACAAAATGCTGCAATGTAGCAGATCGTAAGAAGTAACAAAATGCTCCAATGTAGCAGAGCACATAAAGTAACAAAATGCTCCAATGTAGCAGAGCAAATAAAGTAACAAAATGCTGTAATGTAGCAGAGCAAAAATAACAAATTGCTCCACTGTAGCAGAGGGAAGAAGCATCAACATGCTCCAATGTAGCACAGTGGAAGAAGTAACAAAATGCTCCAATGTAGCAGAGCAAAAGAAGTAATAAAATGCTCCAAATGTAGAAGCAAAATGCTCCAATGTAGCAGAGCACAAGAAGTAACAAATGCCCCAATGTAGCAGAGCAAAAGAAGTAACAAATGCCTCAATGTAGCAGAGCAAAAGAAGTAACACAATGCTCCAATGTAGCAGAGCAAATAAAGTAACAAAATGCTCTAATGTAGCAGAGCAAAAATAACAAATTGCTCCACTGTAGCAGAGGGAAGAAGCAACAACATGCTCCAATGTAGCACAGCGGAAGAAGTAACAAAGTGCTCCAATGTAGCAGAGCAAAATAAGTAATAAAATGCTCCAAATGTAGAAGCAAAATGCTCCAATGTAGCAGAGCACAAGAAGTAACAAATGCCCCAATGTAGCAGAGCAAAAGAAGTAACACAATGTTCCAATGTAGCAGAGCAAAAGTGGTAGCAAAATGCTCCAATGTAGCAGAGCAAAAGAAGTAACACAATGCTCCAATGTAGCAGAGCAAAAGAGGTAGTAGCAAAATGCTCCAATGTAGCAGAGCAAAAGAAGTAACAAAATGCTTCAGTGTAGTAGAGCAAAAGAAGCAATATAGTGATGAAAATGTAGCAGAGCGGAGTAGCAGAGCCATAGGGATATCATAATGTGCAATACCTAAATTAAGAGAATTAGAAATGTGAATGAACCAAGAAGGGGATGTAGAATGGATAAAGACAACAGCACTGGGCGAGGGCATAAAAGAAGAGGGCATGGAGAGGGTTACACTGGGAGGGCACGGAATTGGAAAGAAAAAGCGGAGGGAAGAAGGGCGGAGGGGGAGCAGGATCCTCGGAGTCACCACACAATAAGAGTGTCTCATAGGCAGTCACATGGGCTATTGTTGAATTCTAAACACTTCACCAAAGCCTGAGAGAGGGGGGTGAGGGGAAGCGAGAAAGAAAGAGAAGATAGATTGCTCGTTAAAGTAGCGACACAGAAAACGAAAAAGAAGGCGACTACATTTTAAAAAAAGTGGGAAAAAAATAACATATGTAAAAAAATAAATCAAAAGGAGAGTTAGTAAAAACTACAAATATTTATTATTGATTGTGTTTACAAATACAATATAGTTTTTATCAAAACAAGGTTATAAATGGCTATGAAAAAATAAATATTTATTTTAGATTTTTTATGAAGTTATTTCAAAAGGTCTCCACGATGACTTGGGCTTCAAGACACCCCAAAAAGCTAAAAAGGTCGCTCTATGCTCCTGCTACATCACAGCGTACTGCAGGTGCAGGGGCAGACATATTATTGGTGCAGCCGCACAGGGGCCCAAGATGTTAGGGCACCCATTTCACGAGATCCCAAGGTTCAGAGCCCGAATTTAGGAGGCCCATTTTTACCTCCAAACCAGTTGGAATTGTGCTTTTTGATGAGCTCTTGGGCTGCAAAAAGCCCAATATATTGTTCTTGCACTGGGGCCCCTTTCTGTCTGTGTCCGCCAGTGTGTAGGTGAATGGGGTAAAATTGTGACCCACAAGGTACTACGACAAAGCCTAAAACTCAAGAGTTTTCTTGCACATGCCACCCAATGTTGCATTGATCTGATATGGATCAATAATGTATCATGCATAGACATAATAGTGCGGCACAAAAAAATGCATACAGGCGTGTAATATGGACCCACAGGGATCAAAATTAGGTACCTTATGTGCAAACATTCAAGGTCAGTGGGTGTCAGGTGCATGAACCCTGAAGGTGATTTTTATGCAGCTATAAAAAAATTGCAAGATCTTCATACCCATTACAACTCAAAAACAACAAGAAAAAGGCAAATCCGACACGGGCTGAAGTTTGGACAATGCGAAACGGCCATCGTCTCTCATCGCCCTGCTTCCTCCCATCACCCCAGTTGAAGCGTGGACAACGCGAAACGGATGTCGTGCTTCATCGCCCTGCTTCCTCACGTCACTCCACTGTAAGGGTGGACAATGCAAACAGCCATTGTCTCTCATTGCCCTGCTTCCTCTAGTCACCCCGGATGAAGCATGAACAACGCAAAACTGCAGTCGTCTCTCATCACCCTGCTTCCTCCCGTCACCCCGGTTAAAGTGTCGACAATGCAAAACTGCCCTTGTCTCTCATCACCCTGCTTCCTCTCGTCACCTCGGTTGAAGCATAGAGAATGTGAAACAACCATCACCTCTCATCGCCCTGCTTCTTCCCGTTACTCCGGTTGAAGCATGGACACCATGAAACGGCCATCGTTTCTCATCGCCTTGCTTCCTTCTATTACCTTGATTGAAGTGTGGACAATGTGAAACGGTCGTCGTCTCTTATTGCCCTGCTTCCTCCCGTTACTCCGGTTGAAGCATGGACAATGCGAAACAGACGTCGCCTCTCATCGCCCTGTTTTCTCCTGGCACCCTGCTTGAAACATGGACAATGCAAAACTGCAGTTGTCTCTCATCGCCCTGCTTTCTCCCATCACTTTGAATGAAGTGTGGACAACGTGAAATGGCCGTTGTCTCTCATCATCCTGCTTCCTCCCGTCACCCCGGTTGAAGCATGGACAACACGAAATGGCCGTCATCTCTCATTGCCATGCTTCATCCCGTTACTCTGGTTGAAGTGTGAAACGGCTGTCGTCTCTTATTTCCTCCCATCACTCCGGTTGAAGCGTAGACAACGCAAAACAAAATGGCTGTCAGCTCTCATCTTCCTGCTTTATCCCGTTACCCCAGTTGAAGTGTGGACAATGCGAAACAGCCGTCGTCTCTCATCGCCCTTCTTCCTCACATTACTCCGGTTGAACCGTGGAAAACACAAAACCACCGTCATCTCTCACCGCCCTGCTGTCTGCTGTCACCCCTGTTGAAGCATCAATAACACAAAATGGCCGTTGTCTCTCATCGCCCCTCTTCTTCCCGTCACCCCGGTTGACACGTGGACAGCGCGAAACGGCCATCGTCTCTCATCTCCCTTCTTCCTCCCATATGTTTTAACCATTTGTTTCAATAAATTATATTTTTTTACAGATGGAGTGTGCCACTTTTGCCTTGGATTTTCCTATCCAAAAAAATGGATAATACTCTATTTTTTTTTCATGAGCCCATTGATTTTAATTAGCAAGTTTAATCCTTGACTCGGATGAGTCCGCAAAAATACACAGATATGTGAACAGCCCCACAGACGATAATAAATAGGCGTTCTATCCACAAAAAATAAGGAAGGGACTCGTTGAAGGAAAAATGGCATCTGAATGAGCCCTTACACAGATGAGATGGAACTTCTGCGCAAAACCGATTGATTTCACCGATTTTTACATATTTTCAAAAAGTTTAATTACGGATATTTATTACTCTGATAAAAAAAAATCTGTTTTCACATTTTTCAGTACAATCCCCATTGTCCATATCCTAGTTTTGTATTTCTACTTTGTCAGCCATTTTGTTTTCATTTTTTGAAGAAACAAAAAAATTGGAAAAATGGATGAAAAATCCAGTATAATTTTTGCAAATGAACAAAAAAAAATAAAAGAAAAAAAATTGGGTCATTTGTAGAAACTAGAAAAGCCGAAAAAAAAAATGTTGCCTTTCTCCAATATGCTCCAATTTTTTCGCTTGGGAAATTAAAGCGGCGGTAAGTACGAGCGATTTACGCACAGCTGGATTACCAGAGGCGGGCGCTGGTTGTGGAGGAATATATATTTGCGAAAATTGCTGGAAAGGAAAAATCGACGTGAGCGGTTTCCAAGATGAAGGCAGTCATTTAATTGGTTGCTATGGCAACTTCACTGTTTTCTTTCCCTCCCCCCCTCCTCGATTTACAATCATTTTCAAAAATCCCCCCTCATGTGCGCGGGTCGTCGAATACTTATTTCTTTTTGTGACAACCAATTTATGACATGGAGGCGGGAACTCCCCCGTCTCTGTAGTCAATTATTGCCAGTTTGATGCCACGAGGCATAATAACCACATGGACTTAGCGCATACTAATCACATAAGCTCCAAATGGGCGCTTAGTGATTGGCATCGGAAAGAATCACGCCTGGAATTTACCAGAGAAATATGTAAAAAGAAAAGTAGGCCTCATTTAGCCTGACTAGATTTGTTGCCCATAGCAACCAATGAGAGCTCAGCTTTCATTTTCAAAACTGCTCTGGGCAAATGTAAGCTGTGCTGTGATTGGTTGCTAGGGGCAACTCTATGTACATATAGGAGCTTAGGTTAACTTGTTATTTACCAGTTTTAGGAAATGACTACTATGCCCTTTCTTTATCAAAAATGTTACCCCTTTCAATGTAGAGAGGTGAAAGCCCCATGTTACCATGATTTGTACCCCAAAAATCTGATGGGGATGTAAACAGAAAACAGACTGTCACTTTCTGAGTAAAATCCATTGTAAAAATCAGTATTTTTCTCATGGATTTTACACAGATTTTGTGACACTCTGTGGGTGCAAAATGTGTAATGTCATCCATTTTGAGTCTACTGAGGCCTAATGTAAACATTGCAGCGTATCTGTCCTGTGTGAACATACCCTTAGGGGTCTAAGAAGCTCAATAGGAAGAAAAACGACTTTGCCATCTGTCTTGACAGCTCTGTGACAACTCAAAGGCTGTAATTGTGGTAATATTGGTTGTCAGTCAGGTTGCACTGCACAGAAGGTTCATTTTAGCAAAATGCACAAGAATAGCGCCACCTAGTGTCAAGTTTATCATGTAAAACAGAAGTATATTACAGAAAACCTGAGTCTTATATAGAAATTAGAGATGTCTGGACCTTGCTTTACAAGGATCTATGAATATTCAGTACCCTGACCCTCGCATTCAGGCTCTACCCCATAGGTCTCCGTCACGGGGTCACAATTCATTTCAGGTTTTAAGGCACAAACAATCGCTGATTCATTGACAGGCAAACACAATGTCATAATGTCCACAATACCACTAATCGCTGGTTAAATAGACCCTAAAAGGACCACTCCTCTAGGGACATAGGTCAATAGGGATCCTGAGACAGTCACAGGGGGGATCAGAGGTGACCCCAGGCAGCTGGGGAGATAAAAAGGAGATGATAATCAAGTAAATATTGAGGAACGCAAGGATTGATTGTAGGAAAAGATTGGGTTTACTGCCGAGTCTTGTTTTTAAAAACTGGAATACAATACCTAAGATGGTGCCAATAATAGGCAAATTTGGAAGGGGCCCACAACACCCAGTATGAATGCATGGGCAGCTGTGGTCCCGTGCCTACGAGCAAGACAGGTTGGGTCCAGGAGACTGCAGTTGCCCGTACCTACAATCAGGACAGGTTGCGTCCAGGAGACCGCCGCTGTCTGTGCCCATGATCAGGACAGGCTGCGTCCAGGAGACCGCAGCTGCCCGTGCCTACGATCAAGACAGGTTGCGTCCAGGAGACTGCAGTTGCCCGTGCCTACAATCAGGACAGGTTGCGTCCAGGAGACTGCCGCTGTCCGTGCCCACGATCAGGACAGGCTGCGTCCAGGAGACCATAGCTGCCCGTGCCTACTAACAGGACAAGTTGTGTCCAGGAGACCACAGCTGCCCGTGCCTACGATCAGGACAGGCTATGTCCAGGAGACCACAGCTGTCTGTGCCCACGATCAGGACAGGTTGCGTCCAAGAAATCACAGCTGTCCGTACCTACGATTAGGACAGGCTGTGTCCAGGGGACCGCAGATGCTCCTGCCTATGATCAGGACAGCCTGCGTCCAAAAGACCACAGCTGCCCGTGCCTACGATCAGGACAGGCTGCGCCCAGGAGACCACAGCTGCCCGTGCCTACGATCAGGACAGGCTGTGTCCAGGAGACCGGAGCTGTCTGTGCCCACGATCAGAACAGGCTGCGTCCAGGAGACCGCAGCTGCCCGTGCCTACGATCAAGACAGGCTGTGTCCAGGAGACCGCAGCTGCCCGTGCTCACGATCAGGGTTCGGTCCGCTATGGACTTTAGCTCTATTCTCCCTGCGGAGAACACTCGCGTCTCTTCAGCATGAATTGACTCGGAAAGCCACGACGCAGGTCAGTTTACGCTGCGGAGATAAGAAGTACAGTGGGATGGGATTTCTACACATCCCATCTACTGTGCTTGTACTGTACAATGCAGCGAAAACACGTTGCGTGCAAAACGCTGTGAACCCTGGTCATGTGCATCCACCCTTACATGACGCTGTCAATCATTAGAGCTGTGTCAGCCCGTAATGACTGTTCAAACCAGGTACAGACACTCGGTGCATCAAGGTGTGGCCAAACATTTAAGTGCACCTTCCCACTTGCTTGTTTTCCAGCTATTGCCACCCTTCTGTGCTTCTACCAAACCATATCATTCCCCTTTTCCTGGGACGTACATAAAATAAGAAGTTATGGCTTTTGGAAGGTGAGGAGAACAATGTGAAAATGTAGAGGGCCCCACTGGACACTGGCGGTCACAGACAGAAAAGGGCCCCTGTGCAACAGCAAATTATAGGCCCTTTGCAGCCCAAGAGCTCATCAAAACGCACAATTCCACCTCCTCTGGAGGTAGAAATGGGCCCCCTTATCATTCGGGCCTCTGTGCGCCCCTGCCAATGGATCTATATTGTCCAAGAGCATATGCCCACCAGCACTGTTGCTCCTTAAATATTTGCCATAATGTCCTAATATGACATAAAGGAGTCTGTGATGTATAACGGTTGCCCAAATGCACCCATCTACACAGGATTACTAATGTCAATGTGTCCCTGTAAGCCACGGAAGAGCTGGGGAGCTTTGACCATTTACTGACTGGCAGTGCCCGCTCTTCTATTACGTCAGCAAATTCTAGAACTGTAGAATCTTTGTGATATTCGGGAGCAATTTTAATCTCATTCTTTAGTCAATTTTTAATAGCCTGTTCCCAGAAAGAGTTAAAGCGGACTCCACTTTTATAAGCTAATAAAAAGGTCAGGGACTATCAGAAGGAGTTGCCCATACCTGTTCTCAGCAGATGGTGCCACCACTTTTCCGGTTGCCCCAGATCGTAAAGATTTGAAGTGATTAGTGTGAATTCCCGGTCTCGGTCATAAGTTTAGTGGTGAAGGCAAGTAGAGGTCATGTGGACTAGAAACCTCATTATGCCCCATGTTCCTTCTAATCATGTCGGGACTATGAGAAGGAGCTGTCCATACCTAATCTCATCAGATTGGTGCCACCACTTTTCCATTAGCCCCAGATCGTAACGATTTGAAGCGATTAGTGTAAATTCCCAGTCTCGGGCACAAGTTTAGTAGTAAAGGCAGGTAGAGGTCATGTGGACCTCAAGCCTCGTCATGACCCATGTTCCTTCTAATCGGATCGGGACTATGAGAAGGGGCTGCCCATACCTGTTCTCCTCAGATGGTGCCACCACTTTTCTGATTGCCCCAAATCGTAAAGATTTGACGTAATTAGTGTGAATTATCGGAGTCAGTCACAAGTTTAGTGGTAAAGGCAGGTGAAAGTCAAGTGGACTACGAGCCTTGTCATGCCCCATGTTCCTTCTAATCAGGTCAGGGATTATGAGAAAGGGCTACCTATACCTGTTCCCATCAGATGGTGCCACCACTTTTCCAGTTGCCCAAGATAATCAAGATTTGAAGCGATTAGTGTAAATTCCCGGTCACAAGTTTAGTGGTAAAGGCAGATAGAGGTCATGTGGGCTACAAGCCTCGTCATGCCCCATGAGAAGTTGTTTCCGATACCTGTTCTCATCAGATGGTGCCACCACTTTTTCAGTTGCCCCAGATTGTAAAGATTTGAAGTGATTAGTGTGAATTCCCGGTCTCAGTCACAAGTTTGGTGGTAAAGCCAGGTAGAGGTAATGTGGACTACAAGCCTCGTCATGTCCCATGTTCCTTCTTAGTGTAAATTCCCGGTCACAAGTTTAGTGGTAAAGGCAGATAGAGGTCATGTGGGCTACAAGCCTCGTCATGCCCCATGAGAAGTTGTTTCCGATACCTGTTCTCATCAGATGGTGCCACCACTTTTTCAGTTGCCCCAGATTGTAAAGATTTGAAGTGATTAGTGTGAATTCCCGGTCTCAGTCACAAGTTTGGTGGTAAAGCCAGGTAGAGGTAATGTGGACTACAAGCCTCGTCACGCCCCATGTTCCTTCTAATCAGGTCAAAGACTATGAGAAGGGGCTGCCCATACTTGTTCCCAACAGATGGTGCCACTACTTTTCCAGTTGCCCCAAATCGTAAAGATTTGAAGTAATTAGTGTGAAATACCGGTGTAGGTCACAAGTTTGGTGGTAAAAGCAGGTAAAGGTCATGTGGACCATAAACCTCGTCATGACCTATGTTCCTTTTAATTAGGTTGGGACTATGAAAAGAGGATGTCCATACCTGTTCTTATCAGATGGTACCACCACTTTTCCAGATGCCCCAGATCATAAAGATGTGAGGCGATTAGTGTGAATTCCCGGTCTCGGTCCCAAGTTTAGTGGTAAAGGCAGGTAGAGGTCATGAGGACCACAAGCCTCATCATGCCCTATGTTCCTTCTAACCAGATGGGGAATATGAAAAGGGGCTGTCCATACCCGTTCCCATCAGATACTGCTACCACTATTTCGATTGCCCCAGATCGTGAAGATTTGAAGCGATTACTGTGAATTCTCAGTCTCCTTCACAAGTTTAGTGGTAAAGGCAGGTAGAGGTCATGTGCACTACAAGCCTCGTCATGCCCTATGAGAAGGCATTGCCCATACCTGTTCTCATCAGATGGTGTCACCACTTTTTCAGTTGCCCCAGATCGTAAAGATTTGAAGTGATTAGTGTGAATTCCTGGTCTCAGTCACAAATTTGGTGGTAAAGCCAGGTAGAGGTAATGTGGACTACAAGCCTCGCCATGCCCCATGTTCCTTCTAATCAGGTCAAAGACTATGAGAAGGGGCTGCCCATACTTGTTCCCAACAGATGGTGCCACCACTTTTCCAGTTGCCCCAAATCGTAAAGATTTGAAGTAATTAATGTGAATTACCGGTGTAGGTCACAAGTTTGGTGGTAAAGGCAGGTAAAGGTCATGTAGACCACAAGCCTTGTCGTGCCTTATGTTCCTTCTAATCAGGTCAGGGACTATGAGAAGGGGCTACCCTTACCTGTTCCCATCAGATGGTGCCCCCACTTTTCCAGTTGCCCAAGATAATCAAAATTTGAAGCGATTAGTGTAAATTCCCAGTCTCGGTCACAAGTTTAGTGGTAAAGGCAGGTAGAGGTCGTGCGGACCACAAGCCTCGTCATGACCCATGTTCCTTCTAATCGGTTCGGGACTATGAGAAGGGGCTGCCCATACTTGTTCTCCTCAGATGGTGCCACCACTTTTCTGATTGACCCAAATCGTAAAGATTTGAAGTGATTAGTGTGAATTACCGGCGTCGGTCACAAGTTTAGTGATAAAGGCAGGGAAACGTCAAGTGGACTACTAGCCTCGTCATGCCCCATGTTCCTTCTAATCATGGGCTAGCTTTTCTTCTGACTCTTTGTGGCATCTTGGTGTCTTTTACCAAATTTTCAACTATTTTTTGATCTTGGTGGATTACAAAAGGTGAACGTTAAGGGGGGCCAAATTCCAAGAAGAGGAAGGGCACCAATGAACCACTATGTTTTGGCCACGGATAGGACAAAAGACTGAATATCTGACCCAAGATTATCAACCACACGTCAAAAACCCATTTTACGGAGCAGGGGCAGAAGTTAAGTAGGGTGACGGGAAGCGCTGGTGCCACACTGCTCTCTATGAATCACCTTAGATTCCAAACCTCCGCGAGAGAAGCGGTTCACACCTGTCTGCCTATGGGTGGGGGCCATAGGATCTCTTTGTTGTTGGAGTGGGGACTCTGTGTGTTTTTGTGGTGGGGAAGGGTGATGTTTTGCCATGTCTGGAATGTGGGAATTTGCCGTGAAATAGCAGAGTACACAGAGCTTGCCCCGACCTGCTCACTGAGCGCCCACCAGGTTGTAATAGTCTGCAACAACCTGTGCTTTGTTTGAGAAATTCTCAATGAGATGCAAATCAGGTATCCTCACCTACAAAAACAACAAACCGCGTGGCTACAGTGCCCTGAATACCGAAAAACAATGGCGCTCAGGTATCGAATGGAGGCTTTGGTGGCAAGTTGGGCCTATTAGTTGTCTGCCGACTGGTGTACGCCATGTTATACATTTGGCGCTGGGATTTTCTATTGTTTTATATGAAGCCACTTAAAGTGCATAAAACAATGAATACCAGTTCCCTCCACCGCCATTATTATACTGCAGTAATGGTGCCATACAGTAACAATATAACAGTGTCACATAGTACCTAAATATTAATTCAAAGAGGCTCCTTCTCTCTAAATATTAATACCACACATTGAACAGGGCCAAATAGTGCTTAAATATTAATTCCATATACTAAATATCTAACAGTACCACATAGTACCAAAGTATTAGTCCCTGACAGTGAACACATAACAGTGCCACTTAGTGCTTAAATATTAGTGCCATACAGTGAACATATAATAGTACCACATAGTAACTAAATGTTAGCCCCATATAGTGAGTATATAACAGTGCTGCATAGTAACTAAATATTATCCCCATATAGTGAGCATATAACAGTGCCCCATAGTAACTAAATATAAGTCCCATATAGTGAACATATAACAGTGCCACATAGTAATTAAATATTAGTCCCATAAAGTGAACATATAACAGTGCCATATAGTAATTAAATATTAGCCCCATATAGTGAACATATAACAGTATCACATAGTAACTAAATATAAGCCTCATACAGTGAACATATAACAGTGCCATATAGTTACTAAACATTAGCCCCATATAGTGAACATATAACAGTGCCACATAGTAACTAAATATTAGCCCCATATAGTGAACATATAACAGTGCCATATAGTAACTAAATATAAGTCCTATATTGTGAAGATATAACAGTGCCACGTAGTAACTAAATATTAGCCCCATAGAGTGAATATATAACAGTTCCATATAGTAACTAAATATTAGCCCCATACAGTGAACATATAACAGTGCAACATATTAACTAAATATTAGTCCCATATAGTGAACATATAACAGTGCCATATAGTACCTAAATATTAGTCCCATACAGTGAACATATAATAGTACCACAAAGTACCTAAATAGAGGTGCCATACAGTGAACATATAACAGTGCCATATAGTACCTAAATATTAGTCCCATACAGTGAACATATAATAGTACCACAAAGTACCTAAATAGAGGTGCCATACAGTGAACATATAACAGTGCCACATAGTAACTAAATATTAGCCCCATACAGTGAACATATGACAGTGCCACATAGTATTAAATATTAGCCCCATACAGTGAACATATAACAGTACCACATAGTATTAAATATTAGCCCCATACAATAGTGGCCACAGACAGAAGAGGGGCCCTGTGCAAGAACAGTATAAGAACCCCTTGTATCTCAAGAGTTTTCTTAATGCACAAGTCTACCCTCTTTGGGGGTAGTAAGGGGCCCCTAACTCTTGGGATCCTATGCGGCTGCACCAATGATATGTGTGCCCATGCCATACAGTGAACATATAACAGTGCCACATAATACTTAAATATTAGTCCCATACAATGGACATATAACAGTGCCATCGAGTGCTTAAATATTAATCTCATACAATGTAAATATAGTAGTGCCACATATTATCTTAATTGTAGTCCTATACTGTATAACAGTACCATGTAAGACACTTCCATAGAATGAAAATGTAGTATTGCTATATTGTACCTAAAAATAAGTCCTATATAGTGGATACATAACAGTGCCATATAGTCCCCATACAGTAAACATATAATAGTGCTGCATAATACCTAAATATTGGTCTTATATAGTGAAAATATAATAGTGCTTTATAGATATTAGTTCTGTACTTGGAAAATATAACATACAATAGTGCCAAGGAAAGCACAACAGTGCCATATACTACTTAAATAATAGTCCTTTATGGAAAGTATCAAATAGTAACTAATAGTCCCCAACAGTTATCATACAATAGTGCCATATAGTATCTAAATATCAGTACTTGGACTATGTGACAGCACCACTTAGGACTGAAATATTGGTTCCATACAGTGCATATATAATACTGCCAAACAGTACTTAAATAGTAGTCCTATATAATGTACAATAACTACTACAGTGGTGTGTAATGAAAACACAATCACAACCTCAGTATTCCGCACTTCATTAGTGCATTTGGCCATTTTTTGCACACTTTATTGCAGACTATTGCTCTCTGTTATCAGCCATTTCGGATTGTTAAGATGCTGACTATAGATGTAAATGCCTTTAGTTAGTAGAAATCACTACCTTGCCTGTCTAGGCAGAGGGTATACATAGGTGTGGAGGACATGAGCAGCTCGTCTGCTGCGGAACATCTGGTGTAAGGGATGGCGCCAACTCAGAATCTCTGCCCTCCAGGAGGATTAAATGCAGTAAACACCAAGACACAGTCGCACAATTCAGAGCAGGATATTGACTTGAACCATTAATGAAGAAATAAAGACAAAATACAAAACAATAGCAAAATATTGTAGTAGAGCAAATGTGTTTGTCAGCTATAGAAAGGGAAGTTCCGCGGGTGTAGCAGAGTTAAGATTCTCACGGGTAAGAGCGCTGCTATTCTCCAATGTGAACGAGCCTGTAGTTCTGGGATGTATCAGAGGAACATGTCCCAGGGAAAGAGGGATGGGATTTTTAGATGTAGCAGAGCTAAGGAATGAATTGCAGCATTTATGTTTCTCAGATGTAGCAGAGCTGAGTTTCTCAGATGTAGCAGAGCTATGTTTTCCAGACAAAAGAGGGGCAAGGTTTGCAGATGTAGCAGAACTATTTTATGACATGTAGCAGGATTGAGATTTTCAGATGTAGCAGAGCTGAGTTTTATTTTCAGATGAATAAAGTTTAAGATTTATATATGTAGCAGAGCTAATTTATAATATGTAGCAGGATTGAGATTATCAGATGTAGCAGAGCTATGTTTCCCAGACAAAAGAGGGGTAAGATTTGCAGATGTAGCAGAACTAATTTATGACATGTAGCAGGATTGAGATTTTCAGATGTAGCAGAGCTATGTTTCCCAGACAAAAGAGGGGTAAGATTTGCAGATGTAGCAGAACTAATTTATGACATGTAGCAGGATTGAGATTTTCAGATGTAGCAGAGCTATGTTTCCAAACAATAGAGGGGCAAGGTTTGCAGATGTAGCAGAACTATTTTATGACATGTAGCAGGATTGAGATTTTCAGATGTAGCAGAGCTGAGTTTTATTTTCAGATGAATAAAGTTTAAGATTTATATATGTAGCAGAGATAATTTATAATATGTAGCAGGATTGAGATTCTCAGATGTAGCAGAGCTATGTTTCCCAGACAAAAGAGGGGTAAGATTTGCAGATGTAGCAGAACTAATTTATGACATGTAGCAGGATTGAGATTTTCAGATGTAGCAGAGCTATGTTTCCCAGACAAAAGAGGGGTAAGATTTGCAGATGTAGCAGAACTAATTTATGACATGTAGCAGGATTGAGATTTTCAGATGTAGCAGAGCTGAGTTTTATTTTCAGATGAATAAAGTTTAAGATTTATATATATAGCAGGATTGAGATTCTCAGATGTAGCAGAGCTATGTTTCCCAGACAAAAGAGGGTAAGATTTGCAGATGTAGCAGAACTAATTTATGGTATGCAGCAGGATTGAGTTTCTCAGATGTAGCAGAACTGAGTTTCTCAGATGTAGCAGAGCTGAGTTTCTCAGATGTAGCAGAGTTGTGTTTTTCAGATGAAGGGTAAGATTTATATATGTAGCAGAGCTAATTTATGATATGTAGCAGGATTGAGTTTCTCATATGTAGCAGAGCTGTGGTTTTCAGCTGTAGCAGAGCTGTGTTTCTCAGATGTAGCAGATCTGAGTTTCTCAGATGTAGCAGAGCTGAGTTTCTCAGATGTAACAGAGATGAGTTTCTCAGAAGAATGAAGGGTAAGATTTAAATATGTCCCGTAGCAGAGCTAATTTATGATATATAGCAGGATTAAGATTTTCAGATGTAGCAGAGCTGTGTTTCTCAGATGTAGCAGAGCTGGGTTTCTCAGATGTAGCTGAGCTGTGTTTCTCATATGTGCAGAGCTGTGTTTCTCAGATGTAGCTGAGCTGTGTTTCTCATATGTGCAGAGCTGTGTTTCTCAGATGTAGCAGAGTTGTGTTTTTCAGATGAATGAAGGGTAAGATTTATATATGTAGCAGAGCTAATTTATGATATGTAGCAGGATTGAGTTTCTCAGATGTAGCAGAGCTGTGGTTTTCAGCTGTAGCAGAGCTGTGTTTCTCAGATGTAGCAGATCTGAGTTTCTCAGATGTAGCAGAGCTGAGTTTCTCAGATGTAGCAGAGCTGTGGTTTTCAGCTGTAGCAGAGCTGTATTTCTCAGATGTAGCAGATCTGAGTTTCTCAGATGTAACAGAGCTGAGTTTCTCAGATGTAACAGAGATGAGTTTCTCAGAAGGATGAAGGGTAAGATTTAAATATGTAGCAGAGCTAATGTATGATATATAGCAGGATTTGGATTTTCAGATGTAGCAGAGCTGTGTTTCTCATATGTGCAGAGCTGTGTTTCTCAGATGTAGCAGAGTTGTGTTTCTCAGATGTAGCTGAGCTAAGTTTCTCAGATGTAACAGAGCTTAGTTTCTCAGATGTAGCAGGGCTGAGTTTCTCAGATGTAACAGAAGCTGAGTTTCTCAAATGTAGCAGAGCTGAGTTTCTCAGATATAGCAGAGCTGAGTTTCTCAGATGTAGGAGAGCTGAGTTTCTCAGATATAGCAGAGCTGAGTTTCTCAGATATAGCAGAGCTGCGTTTCTCAGATGTAGCAGAGCTGCGTTTCTCAGTTGTAGTAGAGCTGAGTTTCTCAGTTGTAGTAGAGCTGAGTTTCTCAGATATAGCAGAGCTGAGTTTCTCAGATGTAGCAGAGCTGAGTTTCTCAGATGTAGCAGAGCTGAGTTTCTCAGATGTAGTAGAGCTGAGTTTCTCAGATGTAGTAGAGCTGCGTTTCTCAGATATAGCAGACCTGAGTTTCTCAGATGTAGCAGAGCTGTGTTTCTCAGATGTAGTAGAGCTGTGTTTCTCAGATGTAGTAGAGCTGAGTTTCTCAGATGTAGCAGAGCTGAGTTTCTCAGATATAGCAGAGCTGGGTTTCTCAGATGTAGTAGAGCTGCGTTTCTCAGATGTAGTAGAGCTGAGTTTCTCAGATGTAGCAGAGCTGTGTTTCTCAGATGTAGTAGAGCTGAGTTTCTCAGATAGAGCAGAGCTGAGTTTCTCAGATGTAGTAGAGCTGAGTTTCTCAGATATAGCAGAGCTGAGTTTCTCAGATGTAGTAGAGCTGCGTTTCTCAGTTGTAGTAGAGTTGAGTTTCTCAGATATAGCAGAGCTGAGTTTCTCAGTAGTAGTAGAGCTGAGTTTCTCAGATAGAGCAGAGCTGAGTTTCTCAGATGTAGTAGAGCTGCGTTTCTCAGTTGTAGTAGAGCTGAGTTTCTCAGATATAGCAGAGCTGAGTTTCTCAGATGTAGTAGAGCTGAGTTTCTCAGATAGAGCAGAGCTGAGTTTCTCAGATGTAGTAGAGCTGAGTTTCTCAGATATAGCAGAGCTGAGTTTCTCAGATGTAGTAGAGCTGAGTTTCTCAGATATAGCAGAGCTGAGTTTCTCAGATGTAGTAGAGCTGAGTTTCTCAGATGTAGTAGAGCTGCGTTTCTCAGTTGTAGTAGAGCTGAGTTTCTCAGATATAGCAGAGCTGTGTTTCTCAGATGTAGTAGAGCTGAGTTTCTCAGATAGAGCAGAGCTGAGTTTCTCAGATGTAGTAGAGCTGGGTTTCTCAGATGTAGTAGAGCTGAGTTTCTCAGATATAGCAGAGCTGAGTTTCTCAGATGTAGTAGAGCTGCGTTTCTCAGTTGTAGTAGAGCTGAGTTTCTCAGATGTAGCAGAGCTGAGTTTCTCAGATGTAGTAGAGCTGAGTTTCTCAGATGTAGTAGAGCTGAGTTTCTCAGATATAGCAGAGCTGAGTTTCTCAGATATAGCAGAGCTGAGTTTCTCAGACAAAAGAGAGATAAGGTTTGCAGATGTAGAAGACTAATTTATGGTATGCAGCAGGATTGAGATTCTCAGATGTAGCAGAGCTGTGTTTCTCAGATGTAGCAGAGCTGAGTTTATCAGATGTAACAGACCTAGGTTTCTCACATGAAAAAGGGGTAGGATCTGCATTTGTAGCAGAGCTAATGCATGATATGTAGGAGGATTGAGATACTGAAACATAGCAGAGCTGAGTCTCTCTGAAGCACCAGAGTTTTCTCACATGTAACAAGGGCTTTGTAATCTAAGAATGCTGAGATTCTCATTTGTAAAAGGGCTGAGATTCTAAAAAGTAGCAGAGCCGAGTCTCTCAGATGTAAGAGGACTTTAAGAGTCATAGATGTAGCAGAGCTGAGTTTTCCAGGTATAGGGGAAATTAAATGCTAACTTAGATGTAGTAGAAATGAGATTCTCTGATGTAGCAAAGCTAAATTTGTCAGGTGTAGCAGAGCTTTATCAGGTGTAGATGAGCTTTGTCATGTGTAGCTGAGCTTTGTCAGGTGTAGCTGAGCTTTGTCCGGTGTAGCTGAGCTTTGTCCGGTGTAGCTGAGCTTTGTCCGGTGTAGCTGAGCTTTATCAGATGTAGCTGAGCTTTGTCAGGTGTAGCTGAGCTTTATCAGGTGTAGCTGAGCTTTGTCAGGTGTAGCTGAGCTTTGTCAGGTGTAGCTGAGTTTTATCAGGTGTAGCTGAGCTTTATCAGGTGTAGCTGAGCTTTGTCAGGTGTAGCAGAACTTTGTCAGGTGTAGTGAGCTTTGTCAGGTGTACTGAGCTTTGTCAGGTGTAGCTGAGCTTTACCTGGTGTAGCTGAGCTTTGTCATGTGTAGCTGAGCTTTGTCAGATGTAGTTGAGCTTTGTCAGGTGTACTGAGCTTTGTCAGGTGTAGCTGAGCTTTACCTGGTGTACTGAGCTTTGT